>NC_143036.1:25612500-25782500 GCF_057628025.1 Oncorhynchus mykiss
ATAAGACAACGGTATGTCAATTTGTTTTCCAAATGTAGACAAACAAATCAATATTGAAGGATTAAAAAAGCCACCTGATTATTATGCATTTAGGTCGAATTGTATGAATGAGAACACAGAGTAGGCTACAGCTCAACAAATGAACACCTATAGAAAGTCTAAACCTACACTATATCAGAACTTAGTTTAATGAAATGATGTCTGTAACTATTTTATACCTTTATATCCCTTGTTACTTTCATATTTAACAGGATTATTATTTTTTTAAATCTCCATTTGGCTTCCATCCTAAAGTCTGTAATTCAATTGCCCAAAGGAGCAGACCACATTACCAACACATTATTTGGGGTGAATGGTTTCATAAATACGGGTTAAATGAAACAGCTGTGGGCCATCAGACCAGGTATTGTGGAACCATTTAATACAGTGGGCTAATTACCTGTGACATCACAGTTGGCCCTCGTTAAACGGTGGGACATTACCTTTTACTGTTGATTAATTGACTGGTGTAAATTAGCCATCTGTTGCTGCGTTGCTACCTTTAAAAGGTACCCTGTGGAAGGCATAGGACGTACTGCACACCTTTCAAGGACATTGTCATACCTTAACAAGTCAGCATTATGTGAAAGAGCTCTTTCATTAAAATCCTTAAGCAACTAACCGCCCTTGCTGTCTCTGCCTGGCCGTTTCCCCTCTCTCCACTGGGATTCTCTGCCTCTAACCCTATTATAGGGGCTGAGTCACTGGCTTACTGGTGCTCTTCCATACAGTCCCTATGAGGGGTGCGTCACTTGAGTGGGTTGCGTTACTGACGTGATCTTCCTGTCTGGGTTGGTGCCCCCCTTTGGGTTGTGCCGTGGTGGCCCACCCTTGGGTTGTGGGCTATGCTCGGCCTTGACTCAGGATGGTAAGTTGGTGGTTGAAGGTATCCCTCTAGTGGTGTGGGGGCTGTGCTTTGGCAAAGTGGGTGGGGTTATATCCTGCCTGTTTGGCCCTGTCCTGGGGTATCGTCGGACGGGGTCAAAGTGTCTCCCGACCCCTCCTGTCTTAGCCTCCAGTATTTATGCTGCAGTAGTTTATGTGTCAGGGGGCTAGGGTCAGTCTGTTATATCAGTATTTCTCCTGTCTTATCTGGTGTCCTGTGTGAATTTAAGTATGCTCTCTCTAATTCTCTCTTTCTTTCTTTCTTTCTTTCTTTCTTTCTTTCTTTCTTTCTTTCTTTCTTCCTTTCTTTCTTTCTTTCTCTCTCTCTGAGGACCTGTGCCCTAGGACCATGCCTCAGGACTACCTGGCCTGATGACTCCTTGCTGTCCCCAGTCCACCTGGTCGTGCTGCTGCTCCAGTTTCAACTGTTCTGCTTGCGGCTATGGAACCCTGACCTGTTCACCGAACGTGCTACCTGTCCCAGACCTGCTGTTTTAAACTATCTAGAGACAGCAGGAGTGGTAGACATACTCTGAATGATCGGCTATGAAAAGCCAACTGACATTTACTCTTGAGGTGCTGACCTGTTGAACCCTCGACAACCACTGTGATTGTTATTATTTGACCCTGCTGGTCATCTATGAACATTTGAACATCTTGGCCATGTTCTGTTATAATCTCCACCCGGCACAGCCAGAAGAAGACTGGCCACCCCTCATAGCCTGGTTCCTCTCTAGGATTCTTCCTAGGTTCTGGCCTTTCTATGGAGTTTTTCCTAGCCACGTTGCTTCTACACCTGCATTGCTTGCTGTTTGGGGTTTTAGGCTGGGTTTCTGTACATCACTTTGAGATATCAGCTGATGAAAGAAGGGATTTATAAATACATTTGATTTGATCTAAGAGTCCATTGACGCACCCGTGCATCAATCTAATTAACATCATAAAAAAATCCCTATATAAATCCATCAGTTTACGCTAGAGATATATTTTTTTGCATGGGCTGTGTCTCAATCCCCCACATCCGCCTGTCGGCCCTCCGCATTTGCGGTGCAAAATGGCAGAGCTACAGCGATATTTGTCAGACCAGGAGACAACCCGAAAATCAGTTTTCTCACGAAAACGTCTGTAGCGTCCGAACGGTTTGGCCTACTAACTCATATAAGATGAGACTCGATGGTATTCTCCGTGTTGATCTACGACCCCTACAAGTATCACGGGACTCGTGTGAAGGTAACCCATAGAAATGAATGGAAGTTTGGAGGTAGTTTGGTGGGGAAAAAAAGTTGTTAAATGTGTCCAAAAACCAAACTATTTCCTGAGCTTTCTTATATCTCCTTGATATAGGACAGACATTTCAAATATATATATATATATTACTGTCTTTTTTGCTATTTATGAATTAGTTATTCAATGAGTTTCTATGGGCTATATTAGTATTTTTTTAAATATTTTTTTTTATACATACAGGGGTCCTAAAATTCAAAATCAAATAGCATAGACATGACATCAGTCAAAACACCTCAAAACAAGACATGGTATCAAGAACTAGATAAAAACTAGCTGAAACGAGCTACATGGCAGCCTCTTGCCATTGTTGCTAGCCACAGTATCTAGCCACCCAGAATCACAACATCACACTAATTTCTGCACCATTGAGGGCGAGCATCATTTTCGTGATGTTGTCAGCTAACCCATCTATTTGGAGTTGTTCTAGGAATGACCTTATTTGGGCATGGAATGTGAATTCATACAGGGACCTCTGTCTAGAATCTAGATAACACTTTCGGAGGAGGTAGAATGAAAGGACAGCACTAAGCACACACTTCATGGTCTGCCCATTTAATAATAGGTTTGCCTTAACATTACCAAGAGATTTTAGAACATCTAAAATGTGTGATGAAATTTAACACAAAGATAATGTATTGTAAATAGCTATCAATAACTGCATTATTATTGACAATATATTATCATTTCAGTTGTCTTTCAGTTTATATTTATTTTCAAAGTAAAATAAAATGTGTGTCATTCAAATTACATGACAAAAATCTGAAACATTTTATTGACAGGAGAAAACAAATAAAACACTTTTATTTTCAATGAAACGTCATCGTATTATGTTCTATGCAATGGACCCTATAGCCATACAACAGTTGCAACCATATACATTCAAATGAAAAACACAGATTAAACATGCCATTCATAAAAATATCTTTACAAAAATGTACATTTCTATGCAACAATATTTTTTTAATTGCACATCTCTAAAATACCCTTTTCCACTCCCAACCCAAGTACAGTATTCTTTTAAACACAGGGGGTCAATTGCAACAAGGTCACGATATCATCTAATTTTCAGGGCTTTAAGATCATATCCAACTCTGTGATGTTTCCATGGTTGTTGGTTAATCCTCTCCACTGGCACCAAATGACACTTGTTGCTTTTGATAGCAAGGTTTGCTTTGATTTGCAAGGTGCAGAGTAGCATAAACCGCAGACAAAATGATGGAGTTAGATTTGAGTTAAAGATGACCTTGTATGCAAAACATGACATACTACTAATTGCATTACCCGTCAGTAAACAAACAAACAAAACCCAGATAATTGGTCTATGGAGACTCTTTTCTCCACTCAAATCAGCTAAGAATTCAATCAAAGCCTGCAATTTAAAAAAATCCACACTGCTGAACCAGAGGCTAAAAACTCTATCAATAGTATTAAAATGAGCATTTCCCTTGATCCACCTAGTAGGCCTACATTATTATCTAATGTATTACTTTATCTACTTAAAATATGCTTTGAGTGGTATAGTGACAATGTGTTTCAGCAGTGTGGATGTACTGCAGTGACGACCTGATTGAATTTCAAACTATGTTTTTGACAGGAATGAATGGGATATATCATTGTGAAATCAAAACAGGTAGTGAGTGGTATGACCATTTTCTTAAAGACATTCCACAATACAAAAGTAGTGATAATATTAATAAACAGAAATCTAATTTGAGTGGATTGTATGAAAATCAAATATTGTGTAGAGGCAGTTTCTGAACCTTCTGAATTCTACTCCAAATACAAAGACCTCTTTCAGCGGAGAAATCTCAACATACAAAGTGTACAAGAATGTGTATCGATATAATCCTCTGCTCTTTCTATTTATGTTATCTGAAACCTTGAATCTGTTTCACCTATCAGGTGACTCAATAACAATGAAACATCTGCAAAATCAACAACTTAAAAATTATCATTTCAATAACAGAAAAATATTTCAACATCCAATCCCAATAATGAGTTAAAAGTAGTCTAATTAGTTAATTGGGAGCAATTCTATTAATTATTCAATTTCGCTGATTTTCTAAATTGGATGAGATAAGTGACAGTATAGCACTATAATTCTCCCTCTTTTCATTTCTGCTCTGCTAGGTTTTTAAGCCTCTGCGCATATGGTGCTGCGGTGGCGGTGCAGTGAGCTCAAATAAGGCAAAAGAACACAAGTTTCTCTCCTTGTCTCCTCTCCCGAGTACAGGTCAGATCCGTGTGGAGAGAGAGGGCACAGCTTCCTACAAAGTGATGTATGCTGGGTAGTACAAACTGTGCAGGGCTGGCTACAGCGAGACACTGTTCCCTGGTAGGAAGCCAAAGCAGACGTTGGCTGGCTATCACAGGAAGCCCGTTTTCCCTTTGAAATTTGGTAGGAGGTCAGAATAAAGAATGGATCATCCCCCCCAGGACATGCATGTGATGAATGGATAATCTGGAAAAATCTGGAAAAGTTACGCTAAAGCGATCGCTTATGCATGGGTAAGACTGATGCTCCTCTGTACCTTTCCAAATCCTTAAAAAACAAAAACCCATTTGTGATCTCGATAATGCATGATTTATCATAATTTATTACTTTCGGGCCAAATGGGAAAAAAACAGAGGTCAAATAGACAGGACAAAAATGTAAATGCTTACGCAAAAATGGTCCTCTGACTGTGTTCAGCACTGAAAATAAAAGGCATACACAAACGAATATGAACATAACTCAAGGGAATGACAGTTATCATCAGCAAATATCCCACTCAACTACAATTTTAATGAGTATTTTCTTCTCTCTCTAGCATCAATATGATTGAATCAGTCTCTTGAAAACAATTGCAAATTGAATATCTAGGAGTGAATTCGGGCAGATGCAGTAAAATTATATATTTTTTTCTGACAGCAGCAGGCCATATTCATATAGTTACTGCTGCACAGTGGGGCATCTGAATGTTGTTCAACGTCTCCGCTACACAGAGATAGAGATGGAAAAGAAGGAGACTACCATCTTGTTTTTACACCACACAATGGTTCCTTCCCCCAGAGATCCTTTGGTTTCTCTAGGAGGTGATGAGGATGTCTCTTGATGCTGTAGAGAAGACGGAGAGATGTTCGCTCCCTCGTCCTGAAGACATAAACAATTGACAATGACAAAAATGCAGATGAGAAAACAGGAAATAGCCGCAGGCTTTCCTTTGTATTAATGTGACTATTTATAATACCGCAAATCGGACGATTACACAGTGCTTAATGCTCGCATAGTTAGAATTTGGGGAAGTTTGTTGATCCTTTTGGGAGTAGGGACTAGAACTTCCATAATCCTTCCAGACATTCTATCTAGAGCTCTTCACTCTGATGTTCAATCCAATCGTTGCTACCAGCAAATAAAATATAATGTATTTGTCAAATGCCCCGAATACAACACTTTACAGTGATCTGCTTACTTACGAGCCATATCCCATCAATGCAGAGTTAAAAAGTAAGAAAATTAACAAATAAAAACACAGTCAAATAACAATAACGAGGCCATATACGAGGCATACTGGTCAACGTGCAGGGGTACAAGTTAATTGAGGTAATACTGTATGTACTAGGCAATCAGGATAGGTAATAAACAGAGTAGCAGCAGTGAATGTGTAGAGTGTGAAAGTGTGTTTTTGTGTGTGTGACTATGTGTATGTTGGAGTGTTAGTGTGTGGGTAGAGTCCAGTGAGTGTACATGGGGCGAGTGCAAGAATGTCAGTGCAAAAACAAGGGGGTTAATGCAAACAGCCCGGGTAGCCATTTGATTAACTGTTCAGCAATTTTATGGCTTGGTGGTAGAAGCTGTTTAGGAGCCTTTTGGTCCCAGACTTGGTACCGGTACCACTTGCCGTGTGGTAGCAGAGAGAACAGTCTATGACTTGGATGGCTGGAGTCTGACCAGTTTTAGTGCCTTCTCCTCTGACACCGCCTCTGACACCGCCTGGTACAGAGGTCCTGGATGGCAGGAAGCTCGGCCCCAGTGATGTACTGGGCAGTATGCACTAACCTTTGTAGAGCCTTGTGGTCAGAAGCCAAGCAGTTGCCATACATAGCAGTGATGCAGCCAGTCAAGATGCTCTCAATGGTGCAGCTGTAGAATGTTTTGAGAATCTGAGGGCCCATGCCAAATCTTTTCAGCCTCCCAAAGGGCAAGAGTCATTGTTGTGCCCTCTTAGTGGTGTGGATATCGAGGAAGTTGAAGCTCTCAACCCGCTCCACTACAGCCCTGTTGATGTAAATGGAGGCATGCTCGGCCCTCCGTTTCCTTTGTCTTATTCATGTTGAGGGAGAGGTTGTTGTCCTGGCACCACACTTCCTGATCTCTGATATCTGTTGCAGAGGGAGGTGTTTAATCCCAGGGTCCTTAGCTTAGTGATGAGCTTGGAGGGCACTATGGTGTTGAACGCTGAGCTGTAGTTAGTCATTTAGACAGGTTACTTTGGCATTCTTGGGCAAAGGCAGAGTATTACAGTCTGGGTCAGGGAGAGGTTGAAAATGTCAGTGAAGACACTAGTCAGTGCATGGTAATCCGTCTGGCCCTGAGGCCTTGTAAGGTTAACCTGTTTAAAGGTCTTACCCATAATCGGCTAAGGGATCGTGATCAAACAATCGTCCGGAACAGATGGTGCTCTCATGCGTGGTTCAGTGTTGCTTGCCTAAAAGCGAGCATAGAAGGTATTTAGCTCATCTGGTAAGCTCCAGTCACTGGACAGCTCGTTGCTGGATTTCCCTTTGTGATCCGTGATAGTTTGCAAGCCCTGCCACTTCCAACGAGCATCAGAGCCGGTGTAGTAGGATTCGGTCCTGTATTGACGCTTTGACTGTTTGATGGTTCATTGGCGGGCATAGCAGGAGTTTCTTATAAGCGTCCAGATTAGTGTCCCTCTCCTTGAACGCGGCAGCTCCAGCATTTAGCTCAGTGCAGATGTTGACTGTAATACATAGCTTCTGGTTGGGATATGTACGTACGGTCACTGTGGGGATGACGTCGTAGATGCACTTATTATTAAAGCCGGTGATGTGGTAAACTCCTCAATGCCATCGGATGAATCCCAGAACAGTCTGTGCTAGTGAAATGGTCCTGTCGCTTAGCATCCACTTCAATGGACCACTACCTGTTTGAGTTTTCGCTTGTAATCAGGAAACAGGAGGATAGTGTTATGGTTCGATTTGCCAAATGGAGGGCGAGGGAGAGCTTTGCATGCGTCTCTGTGTGTGGAGTAAAGGTGATCTAGAGTTGCACAGGTGACATGCTGATACACATTTTGTAAAATGCATTTCAGTTTTCCTGCATTAAAATCCACAAGGAGCGCTGCCTCTGGTGAGCATTTTCTTGTTTGCTTATGGCCCTATGCAGCTTGTTGAGTGCGGTCTTAGTGTCAGCATCGGTTTGTGTTGGTAAATAGACAGCTTGGAAAAATATAGAAGAAAACGCACTTGGAATATAGTGAGGTATTCTAACTCAGGCGAGCAGGACCTCGAGACTTCCTTGATATTGAAGATTGCGCACCAGCTGTGGTTAGCAAATTAACTGAGCTTACCTGAAGCTGCCGTTCTGTCCTGCCGATGTATAGAAATAACAGCCTGATTTATATTTTCCATGTCCTTGGACATGGACTCGGTAAAACATATAATATTACAGTTCTTCAGATCCCGTTGATAGTATAGTCTCAAACAGAGCTCGTCCAGTTTATTCTCCAGTGATAGTGTTGGGGATTTGGTCTTGGTCCGGGATGATCAATAGGTCCTTTGACTCCTATTCATTGAAGTATAAGTCCTCATCCGAATTGACGTTAGTGATAGCTGTTCTGATATGCAGAAGCTTTTTTGGTCATAGGAAATTATGCTGGAAACATTATGCACAAAAAAAAAAAGATAAGATCAGCACAAAAAAAAAACACACAAAATAGCATAATTGGTCAGGAGTCAGTCAAATGGCTGCTCTTCCCTCCATTGTAATGTGTTTGGGTCTTATGGGTCTTATGTGTTTTAGAGAACAGTCTTATGTCTTAGCAGAACAGTTTGTGTTTGAAGTGTTTTAGGTATTTTTAAAGATTGCACTCTGAGGTTGCGCTGCACATGGTTGGGGCCACCGATCGAATTTGAAAGTGGCAAACATATGAAAAGGAAATGGGTAATGGCAGTGTGACATATGGCTGGCTGTTTTATATGTGGATGAGCAAGGGAATTGGCTCTCCAGATGAACGGATAGGCAGGGAAAGGCAGAGAGGCAGAGAGTGAGAGAGATAAAGGGAAAGATAACTTGGCATTGTCCATTACAGCCATATGCTATGACTTTTAACACCATATGTGGCCAACATAGTACTTCACATATGATCTCCCATGTAGCATTTCCTCCAACCTTAAACCAAAAAAAGACAACACATTCAATGATAATAAAACCTAATGAATACTGTAACAACCATGAATAGAACATTTTCTCTAGTCTACATCAAGGCTAGTGGTCTCATCTATCAGTCAGTCTCTAAGAGAACTTTGGATTAATGTAGCATCATTTGGACAGAAGTCATAAATACTACTAAATAGCCCTGCTAGGATAACTCTGCATGCTGGGCCTAGTGATGATGTGGCTTCCTTGGTCATTACCCTGAGCCTGAGAGGACGACAGGCGAGAAGAAACAATTTTCCTCGGGCCCTGCCATTCATTCAGTCTCTCCACTTCCACACTATTAAATGAGATGAATGTTGTTTGTGGCCAGTTCTGGCCCATTGCAACTCCATTACTACGCTCTCTGTCAGCGTCTGCATTAGCTGCCCTTCACTGGAGCTACTCGGCCCTATGTCTGTCACAGTGCTTTTACTTTAGGACATGATTGAAGAGTCGATGCTTGGTGATGGTTAAGATTAAGGGCTAGATTCTATCAGATCCGCGCTAGCTGACCTCCGCATAGCGGTTGTTTTGGTGGTGTCGGAGGTGGAACTGCATTAGAGCTGTCCAATCCACAAGCGGCTCCTGGCATTAAACCTAAAGCGGACATTGCCATTGGCTGCACGGAGCCGCATTTAGAGAAATCGCATGTAGCCTTGTTTATAAGTTTGAACACTGGAATGTGAGATGTAATCTACACCTTGATTAGACTGATAGAAATCCTCGTAATTTTGTTGAATGTTTTTCAATTTGAGTGTCCTTATTATTATTAGTAGCCTGCACTTTCTCATTCTGAACTTGTAATGCGAGTGGGACGGGTGTGGCTTTGTGACAATGACCGGAAAACACAGCCGCTCACCGATTTGACAGCTCTAACACTGTTACACCTCCGACACTGCCAAAATACCAGCTATGCGTGTGTCCGCTACCGCAGGTTAATGCTTGATCTGATTGAATCTAGGCCTAACGAAAAACTTCAATAATTGTGACATTTGTGATTTACTAAGGTTCATGAAACTAAAGGAAAACGTTAGAGAACCTAAAATGGCTGACTAAACAAGCTTAGATTATATAATTTTCAAAAGTTTATTGATTCCAAATTCTTACCTGTTCTCAGTTGTCAATGTCAGAAACATGGTTCTCTATCTGAAAAGATAAGGACGAAATGCATCAGTATTTAAAATCCAATTTGTGCAGTTCTAATGTAATCAGCTATAAAACAAACCCTGCTTAAATCAGAACTTAATTCAGGGTTTTTCAAGTTGTTGGAGATCTCTGTCAACTTGAAAAAAAAATGTCCTGGCTCATTGTACATTACCAATTTATCTGATCAATATGACCTTGAATGAAGAAACAAATAAATATCCCACACACTCGCTGGGAAAAATAATCTCTTCTATTAGCGAGAAGACAAGGCTTAGCTCTTGGACGGCATGCACCCGCTCCATTTTATAATGGGTCATAAATATCGCACAATAGGGAAAGCATGGTGGCATTGAACCACAGATGAACCACACAGATAATTCCTTCGATCTTCCTGCTTGAACTTGAAATAATGTGTACTCTATGAGGAGCAAGACTCAGCAGGGATGATATAATTATTTAGAAAAATGACATGCTCAAATAGCATCCTATTTGTGATAACTGTGAGAAATATTAATAAGGTGAGTTGTTGACTGAAGTGATCAATAATTGTAGCTGTCGTCTCAGCTGTTCCAGAAATTGTCAAAAATACTTTAGCTTTTTCCCTCAGTCTAGTTCTTTGTAGAGTATAAAATGGTGACTTTAAAGAACACGTTCAGTTCCCTCAGTAGCAACTCCATCTTCATTTTCATATTTGGACCGGTTAAGACAGGCCTCCAAGTCCCCCTGGTATGTCTGCAGCGCCCTGTTTTAATTACAACCCATGACAGCGTGTGTGGTGTGGGGTGTGTGTGTGCACGCACGTGCGTTGGTGTGTGTATGAACAGGGACCTGCCACTGCCTTCAGTTGAGTTGGGCTGTCAGGGAGAAACTGTCTGTGGTGGCACACTCATCATTTACTCATGAGCAAACTCACACTGCTTTTCAGATCTTGAGCCATGAATAATTTGGCAGAATTAACTTTCTTAAGGGCAAGACTGGTGTGCCCAATTTAAATCTCCTATCCCAAACCACTGTCTCCACTGCCCTCCTTCCAGGCCCCCTTTTTCTTACCAGATGATGGCTGCCCTCTTCGTCGTAGTCATCCTCGCCCCCGTCAGTCATCTCTCCGGCCTCGACATCCAGTGCTCTGTTGCCCGCCTCCTCCCCGGAGTTCTCAGCTGTCTCCGACACAGACTCCTCATGGAGAGAGTCACAGTTGTCCTCATACTTTCTTTGAGCCTCTGGAGAAAACGTGAAAGAAAGAGTCAGAGGAGGACAAAGAATTGAGACCAAAGTAACTGGTGACAAAAAGTAACAAGATGCTGACTAGCTACTCTGAGGGGATAAGGAGAGACTTGCAATTGAGAATCGTAACATCATACTAATCAGTCTTGGTGAAACTGTGTTTAACATTTGAACAAGCTTTAAATGTTCTTCTACTTTACCTCCCCTGCTGTGAGACTGTCCTCTCTCTCTATATCTCTCTCTCCCTCTCTCTCTCTCTGACATGTTTTCTCTCTCTATCTCTCTCCCTCCGTTGCCCTCTCTTTCTCTCTGACACCCTTACCCTCTGTCTTTGCCCCCACCCACCTCCCCCTCACCTGACTCGGCTCTCTGCTGTTTCTCGATCTTCTCCAGGCGACCAAGCAGAGAGTCGATCTTTATCTTGATCTGAGTTAGCTCTCGTTTAATGGTCTGGAGCTGGTCCGTCTTCACTGCTGAGACATAATCAAAAACACAAACAGACAATAAATCAATTTACAGTTTTTCTCAATTGCTAAAACACAATTTCTGAAACCTTGCTCCATTTCCTGAAAACATTAAACACAAAACCTCATCTTCAAGCACTATTTACATAACCTCTGACTCCTCTTGCAAAATGAAACATTCGTGCCAACACAGTTTTACCTGTGTTCAAAATCAAACACTGCTCTCAAATCATAAACAAAGTGATCAAAATGATATACACTCTCAAGCAGTCAGTAAACAATACACCGAAAAATAGAAAACACATTGTTCAAAACGTACAATTCTCAGGGAGAAGTACATTTTGATGAACGAAAACATGTTATATCATAGTAGCTCAAAATTTATCAGAAATTACTACTCTCCTTTGCTCTTTGCAATTTTGTTTTTTGTTCTTCCTCCTCCTTGTACCCCTATTTTTACAGTACTGTACCCTGCATCTCACAAACTTGTCCTTTGTCTCTGTGATACTGTAATTCTTGTTCTTTGTTGATATGAACCTGCAACCAGTCAAAATATATTGAGCAGTCAGTATTGTTAATAAATGGAAAGCACAATGTTCAGGGCCATACAATTCATCCATTGTACAGTATACAGCCTACAATGCATTGTACTACAGTATCCATTCTCAGACTTTCTCCTTCGCCACCTTCAACAACCTGTTTGCTCTCTGAACTGGCGTATGTATATTGGTTGTGTCGCATCACTTGAAACAGGTTAAATCAATTTTGAGTGGTTGTGTTCAATCAATGACATATGTTCTCTATTTGTATTTGATTGTTGCCACTTGTGTTTACCAGTATGGATGACATGTGCATTAGAGTGCAGAATGTGTTTAGAGTTTTGCTGAAAAGTCTAAGTGAGATCTGCAAATTGTGTTTTATCATGTGAAATGGTTTAAGGTATTGACAACAGACTACATAATTAGCTAAATGAGTCCAGGCAACTGAGAACTTTGTTCAGCCAATGGGTTTTTAGTGTTTTAGCAATTGAGAAAAACTGTATTATACCATAGTGTGGGTTTATTTTTACAATATTATTTTTCTTTTAAACACCACTCAATGATTCATTTTCATAAACTGCGTATCACAGAACTGATGTTATCATCTGGTCGTACCCCAGGACCCCCCTATCATTCTATCTTTTCATCAAGCCAAGTTACATTTTCTCCAGGGGTGAACATATCAATTTATCTGACCGTGTACAGTTCTCCTATTTCAAATATGAAACCACTGCTTTCAATTAGGAGATTAGTTCATGGCTTACATCCACCATGATGATGATTCCTGCTCATTACCTGCGTTAACGGCTGTAGCCAACATCTCTCCTTATAATTTCTGATTACTTTTTGGGAACATAATAAGACAACACAAAGGGGATGATGCCATTTTGACATTATGTAACAACAGACTTGGGTTCAAATACATGTGCATTTCATTATTTGTTATTTACATAATACATTTTCTGTGTATTTGAATATTTTTAAGTAATGTGGCAGAATCAACTACTTCTATTGGAAGTATTTGAAAGTATTTTCAAATAATTTCATTTAAATATACTAATATTTGAAAGTGTTTTCAAATACTATTTTCAAATACCTGGGTTAAATGCATGGGAGTGTATCTGAGTCAGTGTTTGAGTATTTTCAAATACATGCCAATACTTTCCAAGTATATTTCCAAATACATTCCAATACTCAACTTGTCTTTTCAAATAAAAAATATCCAGATACTTACTTCCAAATATATTTTGGAATAATTGAAATACTGTTAAAGGAATTATATTCCTATTTGTTCATCAACCAATTCAATTAAAACACTCTGCCCATTTCTAAGAATTTGTAAGATACTTATTTGCATAAAATGGACAGAGGCTAGTCTCAAAATCAATCAATAGCGTTTATTCTCGAGAGTACTGATCATAATACAATGTACATTGGTTTATATCACATTTTGTCATAGCGTTTTGAATGCTGCTCCTCCGTCTCTCCGATATAATGGCAATATAGTTCACAAGCCTTCCCACATTGTCTGCCACCTGTTAAACAATCTACTAAGCCCAAGGTCTCTCCCCTCCCTGGGTAGAGACAGGATGTCCTGTAAGGAACACAGCATTCTAGCCAGTCTGACGATAGCTCCATTCGTTTCTAACAAGGAACAGACAGTCCTTCTAATTCTGGATGAAAACTACACACATTACATTCAGTATTATGATTATAATAAGATTCATACATCCAAGATTCATTTCCACCATAATTTGCAAATATATTCATTAAAAATCCTACAATGTGATTTTCTTATTTTTTTTTCTTATTTTGTCTGTCATAGTTGAAGTGTACCTATGATGACAACTACAGGCCTCTCTCATCTTTTTAAGTGGGAGAACTTGAACAATTGGTGGCTGACTAAATACTTTTTTTGCCCCACTGTATATGTATACACACCTACTCCTTCAAGGATGTTTCTTTTTTTAAACTATTTTCTCCATTGTAGAATAATAGTGAAGACATCAACACCTTGAAATAACACATATGGAATCATGTAGGAACCAAAAAAGTGTTAAACAAATCAAAATATATTTTATATTTTAGATTCTTCAAAGTAGCCACCCTTTGCCTTGATGACAGCTTTGCACACTCTTGGCATTCTCTCAACCAGATTCACCTGGAATGCTTTTCCAACAGTCTTGAAGGAGTTCCCACATATGCTGAGAACTTGTTGGCTGCTTTTCCTTCACTCTGCAGTCCAACTCATCTCAAACCATTTCAATTGGGTTGATGCTGGTTAAGTGTGCCTTGAATTCTAAATAAATCACAGACAGTGTCACCAGCAAAGAACTCTCACACCCCCTCCTCCATGCTTCACGGTGGGAACCACACATGCAGAGATCATCCGTTCACCTATTCGGCGTCTCACAAAAACACAGTGGTTGGAACCAAAAATCTCAAATTTGGGCTCAGACCAAAGGACAGATTTTCTCCGGTCTAATGTCAATTGCTCGTGTTTCTTGGCCCAAGCAAGTCTCTTCTTCTTATTACTGTCCTTTAGTAGTGATTTCTTGGCAGCAATTCGACCATGAAGGCCTGATACATGCAGTCTCCTCTGAACAGTTGATGTTGAGATGTGCCTGTTACTTGAACTCTGTGAAGCATTCATTTGGGCTGCAATTTCTGAGGCTGGTAACTCTAATGCACTTATCCTCTGCAGCAGAGGTAACTCTGGGTCTTCTTTTCCTGTGGCGGTCCTCATGAGAGCCAGTTTAATCATAGCGCTTGATGGTTTTTGCGACTGTACTTGTTCTTGAAATTTTCCGGATTGACTGCTCTCATGTCTTAAAGTAATGATGGACTGTCATTACTCTTTGCTTATTTGAGCTGTTCTTGCCATAATATGGATTTGGTGTTTCACCAAATACAGCTATCTTCTGTATACCACCCCTACCATGTCACAACACAACTGATTGTCTCAAACGCATTAAGAAGGAATGAAATTCTACAAATACATTTTTAACAAGGCACACCTGTTAATTAAAATGCATTCCAGGTGACTGGTTGAGAGAATGCTGGTTGAGAGAATGCCAAGCGTGTGCAAAGCTGTCTTCAAGGCAAAGGGTGGCTACTTTGAAGAATCTCAAATATATTTTGACTTGTTTAACACTTTTTTGGTTACTACATGATTTTATGTGTTATTTCATAGTTTGGTTTTCTACAATATAGAAAATAGTAAAAATAAAGAAAATCCCTGGAATGAGTAGGTGTGTCCAAATTTTTGACTGCTATTGTATATATATTTTTTAAATATCTTCCTTTATTATTTTCCCCTAACCCTACCACCTCTCCCCTAATTGGTGTTAACTCAGGGACAACAACACTTAGGCTTCTACTTCCAGCTAATACATACTATATACATTTTACAGACACAGTATATTTTACAATAGTTATGTTTTGTTTATTTTTAGTCCTATCCTTAGCTTACCTCCAGTTTTGATTTCTATTTTTCACATATTTTCCAACTGTGCTGTTTCACAAAAGTTCTGAACCTATATGAATTCTACGGACACTATATATTTAAGCAATACTGCCTGAGGAGATGTGGTATATGGCCAATATACTACGGCTAAGGGCTGTTCTTAGGCACAATGCAAAGCGGAGTGCCTGGACACAGCCCTTAGCCGTGGTATATTGGCCATATATCACAAACCCCCGAGGTGCCTTATTGCTATTATAAACTGGTTACCAATGTAACATATATAAATATGTTTTTGTCATACCCATGGTATACGGTCTGACATACCACAGCAGTCAGCGTTCAGGGCTTGAACCACCCAGTTTATAATTTACATTAGTTATCTTGTTATTTTTAGTCTCACCCTTCAGCTCCACTCAACCCCTTCCATCTTCCATGCCTTCTATTAGGCATATATTTTTCAACTGTGCTGTGAAGTTGAACAAAAGCTTGGAACCTTTCTATTCTCATAGTGTCTAATGATTGTAATTTAAAGATAACATTTTTGCTAAGAGTATATTTATATTATTGATCGATTTGCTATGACTTTTCAAATCACCCAGCAGTGCTATTTGCAGAGTTAGCTCCAGGTGAGTGTTGAAATTCTTCCACCATTCCTGAACCAGAGACCAAAAACAAGCTACTGTACATAGACAGTACCAAAACAAAGGATCTAATGATTCTGTCTCTTTGAAGCAAAATCTGCAGAGCTGGGTTGGTTGTATGCCCCATATTCAGTATATATATATATATATATATATATATATATATATATATATATATATATATATATATATATATATATATATAAATATATGTAAAAATATAAATAGCATTCTATTGGTTGAAAGAATTTTGTAGAATAATTTACATTGAAAAACTCTTAAGTTATGTATCAGTTCATAAACCATGTACCATGTAACCATGTATCAGTTCATGTGCCATGGAATCGGTACTTTGAAAATATCTTCCCAAATATTTTACAATCTATATGGTACAGTTGTCAATTTCTTTATGGTTGAAAATTTGACAACCGTCAAAATAGGGAAAAACAGACAGCACAAGTCTGAAATAAGAAAACGGACTTTGACGCCAATCAAAGCTGGTCAGTGTCAGAACGAGGACGGATGAGTGGCTGTGTGAAGCAGTCCCATCACTTATTTCTTGGGCTTTAGATGCCGAATCAGAAGCCTCTGAAAAATGTTGTAGAAATCTTCATTATGTGAAATCTCATGGCTGCTTTGTAGCCACTATTTATTGTTAAAACATTGATTTATTACACAAAAACACATCATTAAGCTCCCCGCTGTTGTTCTCTCCTCTACTTTTTCACCAAGGACATTTCCTACACTCTTAGAAAAAAAAGGTGCTATCTAGAACCTAAAAAGGTTATTTGTCAGTCCACATAGGAGAACCCTTTAAAGTAACCTTTTTGGTTCCAGGTAGAATCCTACTGGGTTCCATGTAGAACCCTTTCCACAGAGAGTTCTACATGAAACCCAAAAGGGTTCTCCTACGGGGACAGTAGAAGAACCCTTTTTGGAACCCTTTTTTCTAAGAGTATACAGTGTTGCTATTAGATCAGGAGAAAGAGCCTTATCTCTAGGGAAAGCAGATAGGGCTGGTGGAACTTATTTCTATTGCCCCTTTCCTAGCTGATCAGTTGAACTTATTTAACTTTATTTACAATGACGACCTGGACACAGTTGAAGCCATCGAGGTCTTTGTCTCTCTTGCCCAGTCCAACATCAAACCACAAGCGCCTGACCCTAGAGGTGACATGGCCCCTTGTTGACCTTGAAAGTATTGGTCGGGAAGGACATACGTGTGGACAGAACATGTGTTTGCATTCTGTGGTGTTTGTAAATGCATTCGCTACATTCAAAGCAGCATTGTGTTTGTCTGGTATGCAATCCTACTTCAGATGCAATGCAGAGTCAATGTGTGTCTTGGAATCACAAGTCAGCCAACTGTTGTTCCCTAAAGTGGCCATGGACTCTGTTGTTTGAGCGTTGAGAGCTCTGGATCAACCATACCACAGACAGAGAAAATAGAAAGTATAGAGGATATAGTGGAGATGAAGAATGGTGCCAAGGAGGTGTGATTTTTGATACATTGAAGTCTCCCTCCTTCATTGCTGTCCCCTCGATGCTTTTGGCAGGCGAGCGCACAGGCACAGACGCACACGCAAGCATGCATGCACACACACTCACAGCAATTTGTTATTTCAACAGTCAACAACAACTGCGTATGCTTTGGGCAACTTTGTCCTTTGATGATAAGAAAGTGTGGAGCCATTTCTAATTTATCAGTGACTTCAGGCCCTGTTCCTTTGTGCTATAAGCCACACGAGCCACAGATAGAGAGAGACTCCAGACATACCCAGCCTAATCCAACATAATTTCATCAACAGCAACCCTCTGATAGCTCAGCATTACAGAGAAAAACAACATAGTCTCTTCTATTTCTATCGGGTGGATGGATGGATCTTATTCTGGGACTTAACGATGACCCATAGAGAGGAATGTGTTCTTGGAGATAGCGACGGTCTCTTTGAAGCACTGCAAGATTAAGATTGCAGCAGACAAGGAGAGTTCAGATTGTTCTTACCGAAGTCATTTGAGACCCTAGATAGCTTTAAGTCAAATAGAGCGCTAGGGAAATCTCCAGCATGCTCTGAGCAATGTGGTCTGTTTTGCCACTGGCAATACTTTTGTTGTCGTATGCAGAGCTTATCTCTATTCAATTGTAGAGGACGAAGAGGTCAATACTGAGAATATTAGTCCATTTGTCTGCTAGGCCTTGTCTTTGACAGCTATGGCTTACATAGGATCTGAATGGCTGTTATGCACCACAGCCCCTACAAACTATATAGATCCACCCACCCAAATCTTTGGACTATCTAACCATAGCTTGCTCCCAATCCGTCTACGTCAATAGAAACAGCAATTTCTCACGGTTCTGACTTTAGCGACTGTGGCTACCAGATATAGAACCGTGATGCCCGGCTTGGAGAAAAATCAATATCGTCTATCCAAAAAAAAGGAGGAAAACATGTTTTTCCGCTCCCTCCATAAGTCCACCGCATCAGAGCCCCTTGACTGACGTTAGCAAGCTGTGGGTACTGATAACACTGCACTGAATAAGGGAGAAGCAGAAACCATACAGACCACACACTGAGTCCAATTATACAGCCTGTTCCTTATAGACTGCCGTTCAGGAACACAGAACTCTGATCAGTACGTTAAATGTAAAACATGGTCTTATTGTTCATTTGCTAATCAAACGATTCAATGTGGGTCAGAGACAGATATGGATGAATCGTTTGAGACTGGAAGGATACAGCGTTCTGTTTGCGCTCTACATTGCTGTTGCTCGTTCCTGTTGTCTCTGGAAACGGCATTGCTTTTTATAGTGGCAGAGAAAGTGCAAGTTGTGCTGAGGTAGGTTGGGACATGACAGCTCCTTTTGTTAAGGGAGAGTAAAATCATCAGTCTTTAAAAAAAAATCAGGTGGTTTACCAATGTGAAATAGTTGTATATTAAGCAACTTAATCTGTCTGTACATATTTTCCTGCTTCATTGGATTATTTATCCCCCTCACATTCAACGATACAATATCTATTATGTTTAGCTGAATGTTAGCAATATGTGTTAATCATTTTCCAATCCTAGTATTGCCACATTGGAATCAGCCACATATACAGTATAACAGTTGGTGAACCTACACTTGAGTCCGGAAGAAGTAGAGGAGGAGGAGGAGGTGGGTGGTCTGGAGGAAGAGGAGGAAGAGGAGGTGGTCTTTATGGGGAAGGATGTCTTCCCACGTCGTGTGGATGGAGCCAGGACCCGGGAGCGCTTTAAGGGGATCACCGCCCTGGGGGGTGGGGCCACCCGGCCATGGTAGTCAAACAGCCTGAGGACAGGAGGGAATTACACCCATAGAGATCAAACAGCCTGAGGACAGGAGGGAATTACACCCATAGAGATCAAACAACCTAATTCCGACTATTAGAGGAGGTGCTCCCACAATAATGTGATTTGTATCGCATACAAGTTAAAGTATTGGAATCCACTAATCCCATTCCAATACCTTTTCAAGCTTTTTTATGATATGAAAGCAAGCTTTGCTTTTATACTTACAGGGCCATCATACTTGACTGAGCAAGCTGTTTTGTACTGTAGTCATGTGGTGCCTGCCTGTATGTTCTTAAACATTTATTTTAGCAATACATGTCATTGAGGAAAAATATATATTTCATAATATATTTCATAAACATACTTGTTCGGTCAGTAGGTGCCCAACATAACAACAGGGTGGTGTGCTGGACACAGTCACTCATATAGAGGTCTATAGAGCATCTCTCCATTCCTAATTTCTGTAACCGTTAGCTTACCTGTGTAACATTGACATACAGTAAACTCAGAAACAGTTGTTTAGTAGAGCATGGCTGGTGTAGGCATTGTGGCGCTCATGTGAATTTCCTTGCTTTTTCGGCTTCAGACCCCTGCCTACTTCTCACTTAAAACATTGGTTTTTACACTGGAAGGTGATTATGCAAAATTCCAAAAAATATTTCCACATGCAAAAAGTAACTTTCAAAGATGTAATTTGCGCTTCAAATGATGTGTTTTGTCTCACATAATTTATTGTCAAAGGCCCGGTTTCCTAAAAGCATCTTAAGGCTAAGTTCACCGTTAAAACATTTGTAGGCACATGGTTACATCTCAGAGCTGTTTCCCAAAACCATCATTACTAAAGTTGAAAACACTCTTTATTTATCGACTGCCTCAGACCACCCGCAGAACAGATAACTGGGTCATTAGATGCTTTTTTTTGCCCACTTCATACATTGACGATCTCTGCTAAACCTAGAATAAAGATGTGTATCTGTCCCTCTGTGATCTCTGCTAAACCTAGAATAAAGATGTGTATCTGTCCCTCACAACGAAGTTTACTACAATATAAAGTTGCCAATGTCTTTGCAATTGTTATAAACAAGAAAAGGGTAAAAACAAAATGGCCTCAAATGAAAACCGAGATGACTGCATTAAAATATAAATACAGTAAGCTACATACAGTAGACCTATGTCTTGTGTTACAAAGTGGGATAAAATTGATTGGATTTACAGTTCCTTCAGAAAGTATTCATACCCGTCCGTATTCATACCCTTATTCCACATTTTGTTGTGTTACATTTCGTTGTGTCAATACATGTCAGAATCCCTTTGGCAGCGATTACAGCTGTGAGTCTTTCTGGGTTAGTCTCTAAGATGTTTGCACATCTTGATTGTACAATATTTTCAATTTTTTTGCTGAAAATTCTTCAAGCTCTGTCAAGTTGGTTGTTGATCATTACTAGACAACAATGTTCAGGTCTTGCCAATCACTTTAAGTCAAAACTGTAACTTGGCCACTCAGGAACATGCACTGTCTTCTTGGAAAGCAACTTGTGTTTTAGGTTATTGTCCTGACGAAAGGTGAATTCATCTCTCAGTGTCTAGTGGAAAGCAGGTTGTTCTCTAGGATTTTGCCTGTACTTTGCTCCATTCCGTTTCATATCCATATGATGATGCAGCCACCACTTTGCTTGAAAATATGAAGAGTGGTACTCAATAATTGGATATTCCCCAAACATAATTTGTTTTCGGGACCAAAAGTTAATTGTTTTGCCACAGTTTTTGAAGTATTTAGTGCCTTGTTGCAAACAAGATTTATGTTTTGGAATATTTGTATTCTGTACAGGCACCCTTTTCATTCTGTCAATTAGGTTAGTAATTGTGGAGTAACTACAACGTTGTTGATCCGTCCTCAGCTTTCTCCTATCATAGCCATTAAACTGTGTAACTGTTTTAAAGTCACCATTGGCCTCATGGTGAAATCCATGATCGGTTTCCTTCTTCTCCGGCAACTGAGTTAGGAAGGATGCCTGTATCTTTGTAGTGACTGGGTGTATTGATACGCCATCCACAGTGTCATGAATAATTTCACTATGCTCATAGGGATATTCAATGTCTGCTTATTTTTACCCATCTAGCAATAGGTGCCCTTCTTTGCGAGGCATTGGAAAACCTCTTGGGTCTTTGTGGTCGAATCTGTGTTTGAAATTCCCTGCCCGACTGATGGACCTTACAGATAATATGTGTGGGTACATAGATGAGGTAGTCATTCAAAAATAATGTTAAACAATATTATTGCACACAGAGTGAGTCCATGCAACTTATTATGTGACTTGTTAAGCACATTTTTGCTCTTGAACTTAGGTTTGTAATAACAAAGGGGTTGAATAACAAAGGGGTTGAATTTAAATTTGTAATTAATTTGTAAACATTTGAAAAACCATAATTCCACTTTGGCATTATGGGGTATTGTGTGTAGGCCAGTGACCATAACATCTCAATTGAATCATTTTTAGGCTCTAACACAACAAAATGTGGAAAAAGTCCAGGAGTTTTAATACTTTTTGAAGGCACTGTATTTCAATCATATTGAATCAATTTCAAGTTCAATCAATTTAGTTTTATTTTTCTAATTGTAGGCTACTGTCTGTAATTCTTACCTCAATTTCATGATGTGTAGGCCTAATAACATGTGTGCAATGATGTGCTAAATATTCCATTTAGTGCATAGCCTAAGCATTAGAATTAACCAATATTAATCAATATTTGCTGCCATAGGTGATAATTTCTTTCTAGGAGTTGATCCGTCGTCAGTATCTAATGTTAGGGTTTGAATGGAGAACGCTGATCGGAGATCAGCGCTGCCTTTCCTTTGATTCTATCAGTATCAACATGCTCTAACGGCGCACTTATTGAAAGTTCTTCATACATTCAATAAGTTCCCTACGTGGTGTTTTGGGATACGCATGTTAGTTCTTCGGCCATTATAGAAACAATGCATCATTAAAACACTTGTAAGCTTAAGTTCCATAGCTAAAGTTCCATCGCTATCGAGAAAACGGGCCCTGGCTATTACTTCATAGACATGTCTATTTGTATTTATACAAAACATATGGATTCTTCCTTTAAAGAGGGGAAGGGGGTGAATATCAACAGCACACAGATAAGCATACAAAGCTCTCCCTCGCCCTCCATTTGGCAAATCTGACCATAATATCCTCTTGATTCACCCTTAGAAGCAAAAATGAAAGCAGGAAGCACCAGTGACAAGATCAATAAAAAAGTGGTCAGATGAAGCAGATGCTAAGCTACAGGATTGCTTTTCTAGCACAGACTGGAATATGTTCAGGAATTCCTCCTATGACACTGAGGAGTACACCACATCAGTCATTGGCTTTGTCCCCACAGTGACCGTACGTACATACCCCAACCAGAAGCCATGGATTACAGGCAACATCTGCACTGAGCTAGAGGCTAGAGCTACCGCTTTCAAGGAGCAGGACTCTAACCCGCAAGCCTATAAGAAATCCCGCTATGCCCTCCAACAAATCATCAAACAGGCAAAGCGTCAATACAGCATGAAGATCGAATCATACTACACCGGGCTCTGATGCTCGTCGGATGTGGCAGGGCTTGCAAACCATTACAGACTACAAAGGGAAGCACAGCTGAGAGGTGCCAAGTGACACGAGCCTACCAGATGAGCTAAACTACATCTATGCTCGAGTCAAGTAACACTGAAACATGCATGAGAGCACCAGCTGTTCCGGATGACTGTGTGATCACGCTCTCCGAAGCCAATGCGAGTAAGACCTTTAAAAACAGGTCAACATTCACAAGGCTGCAGGGCCAGAAGGATTACCAGGACGTGTACTGCGAGCATGCGCTGGCCAATTGGCAAGTGTCTTCACTGATATTTTTTACCTTTCCCTGTCCGAGTCTGTAATACAAACATGTTTTAAACAGACCACCATAGTGCCTGTGCCCAAGAACATAAAGGCAACCAGCCTAAATGACCAAAGACCCATAGCACTCATGTCTGTAGCCATGAAGTGCTTTGAAAGGCAGATCATGGCTCACATCAACACCATCATCCCAGTAACCCTATATCCACTCCGATTTGCATACCACCCCAGCAGATCCACAGATGATGCAATCTCTATTGCACTCCACACACTGCCCTTTCACACCTGGACAAAAGGAACACCAATGTGAGCATGCTATTGATTGACTACAGCTCAGCGTTCAACACCATAGCTCCCTCAAAGCTCATCAATAAGCTAAGGACCCTGGGACTAAACACCTCCCTCTGCAACTGGATCCTGGACTTCCTGATGGGCCTCCCCCAGGTGGTAAGGGTAGGTAAAATCCTACCTGTCACGCTGATCCTCAACACAGGGGCCCCTCAGGGGTGCGTGCTCAGTCCCCTCCTGTACTCCCTGTTCACTCATGACTGGCACAGCCAGGCACGACTCCAACACCATCATTAAGTTTGCAGATGACACAACAGTGATCACCGACAACGATGAGACAGCCTATAGGGAGGAGGTCAAAGACCTGGCCGTGTGGTGCCAGGACAACAACCTCTCCCTCAACGTGATCAAGACAAAGGAGATGATCGTGGACTATAGGAAAAAGAGGACCGAGTACGCCCCCATTCTCATCGACGGGGTTGCAGTGGAGCAGGTTGAGAGCTTTAAGTTCCTTGGTGTCCACATCCCCAACAAACTAACATGGTCCAAGCACACCAAGACAGGCACGACAAAACCTTTCCCCCCTCAGGAGACTGAAAAGATTTGGCATGGGTCCTCAGATCCTCAAAAGTTTCAACAGCTGCACCATCGAGAGCATACTGACTGGTTGCATCACTGCCTGGTATGGCAACTCCTCGGCCTCCGCCCGCAAGGCACTACAGAGGGTATTGCAAATGGCCCAGTACATCACTGGTGCCAAGCTTCCTGCCACCCAGGACCTCTATACCAGGCGGTGTCAGAGGAAGGCACTAAAGATTGTCAAAGACTCCAGCATGGCAAGCGGTACCCGGAGCGCCAAGTCTAGGTACAAGAGACTTCTAACCAGCTTCTAACCCAAGCCATAAACTCCTGAACATCTAATCAAATGGCTACCCAAACTATTTGCATGTTAAACTGCATTGTTGGTTAGGGGCTCGTAAGTAAGCATTTCACTGTAAGGTCTAAACCAGTTTTACCAGTGACAAAGGTTCTTATTAAAGGACTGAAATGTGCATGTGAGAGCGATAAATTATACATTTAATAAAAACTGCTGCATCTACAAACATGTTGAGCCCAAATGTATCCAAGTGTAATTGTCACCTTGTGGACGCCGCAGCCTCGTTTTAATCCGACGTCTAGAATTGTTTCTAGATTTGGGCCCCAAGAATTCTGTATGACCCTAATGATAACGACCCTACGGTATAAGTGTTCTCTGTAATGGCCGGAATGAATCATGGCGCGAGGCGGGGAGTGAGTCGTGTACCTCCAATCAAATTGATTTGCGAATCTTCATCGACATTGGTGTCATATTGGCTTAGATATGAATTTAACATTGAGCTTCAATCAATCCATACTACTGTATATTTGCACCAACCGGCGTATTTCGTCATCAATGACTTATAAAGTATATCCCCCAACAATCTATCTATTACATATAAGGTTGATGGTAGCTGTATAATGGCTATCTACTGTAGGTCTATCTGACATGGATTTGCTTATCAAATTGTCCTATTTTCAAATGCACACAATCCATTTGTACAACCTATTAGCCTATGCCTCTGTCTCGCAATATATTTCTATACAGTATACTTTATCTCATTCTATGACCTCTTCAATTGCTTCTTATCAATGACGTACAAATCTGTGCTCCGCCATTTTGAAACATTCCAATTCAAGTGTGTCCTTTTGGATGCAAATAAATGTCAAATCTTTCACAAGCCTGACTTTTCATTATTTTTCACATTGATCAAATTACTATTACACTCTAATGTACTATCAATTATCTTCCCATCCATCTTTAAAAGAAGGGGGGGGGTAAATAAAACAAGATGTAAATGTCAAAGTGAGGTGTCTTCCTTGACTAATTTCACAGCGCCAGTTGATTTTTAAATCGCAGCTCTGTCCGAGTTGACATTTAGTAAATGTCTCAGCAGATTAAAGCACTGAACACCAAAACAAATTAGAGGAAGAAAACACGGGTTGATAAAAGTATAAGGACGTGCTCTACTCAAGCTTTTCAAATGGATGAAACGACTGAAAAGGTATCTTATTCATATTTGGAGAGAAGGTTGCTTAGCAAAAACAACTTGAAGCAGAAGGTACTTTGCTGGGAAACATTTCCATATTTCCGGGAATTTTTCATTTGACCGATTTTGCACTTGGCATAATGTAATTTACAGTTTTTTCAAATGTCATAAAAGTAAGTGAATTATTCAATACATACCGACTGTAGAAATCATCCCTGTAGTAGTCATAGTCAAATTCATAACCACTGGGGATGAGAGAGAGAGAGAGAGAGAGAGAGAGAGAGAGAGAGAGAGAGAGAAAAAAGAGAGTGTGTTTAGCATTTAATGTCTACTATAAGCTCTGTCAAATGCTAACATATCAAAACAGAAACCGTTTGATCCAAACAGACATGTGGGTCAAGTCTTAAGGCCACCGCAGATGGAGAAAACCTTAGCTAATCTGACATGCGGAGGCCAAAGACTGACTGACAGGAATAAGAGTGGTTTCAGAGTGGTTCTACATTCAAGGCCGGAACCTGCGGATAAACCTAGGAAGGTCACAAGAACTAAGGTACCTCCATCAACAACACATTCCACAATCTCACGTCAATTGTGAGCTCAGAGGAATCATGAAAATGTCAGTACTAATAAAAAAATAGAACATATAAACTACATTTCAGAGAAGGAAAGAAAATGTACACCTATTCAGAACAGGAGAGAAGTTCACATTTCTTTTTCACAGGAATAATTTTTAATTAAGATTCATGCAAATGTCATTTCCATTTAGAGCAGCCCAGTGTTGGTTTTGGCTCTCTAATTACCATGTTACATCACGGCTGTTTTGAGCTGTGGTATTAAAATGCAAATGAATGTTTAATGAATTTGTAACATAAAAAACAATGTGCAAATGAATAAATAAGAAAACAAAGAGGCCTAATGGAACAAGCCAATGAATGGGACAACTGTGGGTTGACAGGGTGTCAAGGGACCACTATACAACAGTCTGTTAACCATTAGTCATAGTAAATAGACCAATATGGCTGCACATCAGTTATACACTCAGTGGTCAGTTTATTAGGTACACCCATCTAGTACCGGGTCGGAACCCTATTTGCCTCCAGAACATTTTGAATTCTTCGCCACCACCAGCCTGAACTGTTGACACCAGGCAGGATGGGGCTATGGACTCATGCTGCTTATATAAAGTTAAGTTCAATCTTGACTTCCTCCATCAGCATGACGCAACAGGGAACGGGGATTCGTCGCACCAGGCAATGTTTTTCCACTCCTCAATTGCCCAGTGTTAGTGACCGCTGGAGCCTCTTCTTCTTGTTTTTAGCTGATAGGAGTGGAACCCAGTGTGGTTGTCTGCTGCAATAGCACATCTGTGACAAGGATCGACAAGTTGTGTGCTCCGAGATGGTGTTCTGCACACCACTGTTGTACAGCGCCATTATTTGCCTGTTTGTGACCCGCCTGTTAACATGGCACGATTCTTACCATTCTCCTTTGACCTCTCATCAATGGGCTATTTTCACCCACAGGACTGCCGCTGACTGGATGTTTTTGTTTTTGTTTTTCGCTCCATTCTCGGTAAACCCCAGACATGCGTGAAAAGACCGGACGTTTCTGAGATACTGGAACCGGAGCGCCTGGGACCAACGATCATACCACACTCAAAGTCGCTTAGGTCACTTCTTTTGCCCATTCTAATGTTCAATCGAACAGTAACTGATTGCCTCAATGCTGTCTGCATGCTTTATGTAGCATGCCACGGCCACGTGACTCACTGTCTGTAGGAGCGAACCATTTTCATGAATGTGGAGGTGTAACTAACAAACTGACCACTGAGTGTATTATACATTGACAAGAAAATAAAGCTTTAATGATCATGAGACGTGTATGGGAGAAAAATTAGGCCCATGTGTAATAAAGCCTTCATATTCAATTTTTTTTTGCATGGAATGCCTCTTATGTTGGATCTGTTATACTTGACGATTTTAAGGACATGTCAAGAGTCTAATAACTAGTACCTTGGGAGTAAACTCAATTGGGAAATGAGAATTTACATTTTTACCAGAAGTTTTCATGGTTCTCATTTGATGTGCTCTTGAGAAACATGGGCAAACTAAATCCCACATTGTTAATTAATGACTTAAAACCATATCGATGTCATTGATTATTTCTCCTCACAATCCTAGAGTTAAAACACAGAACACTGACCTTTGACAAAATAATGATGCCAGAGTTCTCATACAAAGCCAGAGTATCTTTAGCCTAATGTAGCTGCTAACCCCAGTTTTCTATAGGTTCTTGCTGATTCGCCAACTCCTAGACATAATCTGAATTTGCATCACTCCTTAGCCTTCACCTGACACCACACACTAATCCAACTCCTTTACAAGTTGTTACAGTAGGAGAAAGCCTCAGACACACACTTTAGACAGGTTCCTCATCTCCCCATAGCCGAGAGGGAGAGAGTGAGAGAGGGACAGAGAGTGAGAGAGATCTTTACGGGTTTTACCTGTAAACTGCCGACAGCGGCCGTTTGGAGCCTGGCTTGGGCCGGTACGGTTTGGGCTCCCCTGCCATGTTTATGTCTGTAAAAAACATACAAATAAAAAGCAGTTCTTTACTCAGCTTTTCTTTTTTTCATCCACTCTTTCCTTCCCTCCCTAAAACAGTCAAATACCTAAAGTACCGGCAACTCATGTCAGTACCAATCCTGTCACTGAAAAACCGTTCCGGCATCTAATCCAATTTAACACTTCAGTGCAGCGTAAATTACTAGAAAAAGTCCGGTTTTTGAAGAACCCTTTTCAGTAAGGGGATGCAAAAATAGCATCAGATATCATTATTTAGTGTGTAAATTAAATGTTTAACATGTGGTGTACAATGAGGACTGATTTGATGCAATACAGTGCAAGGTTTGTCATCTTCAGTCCTGGGGAGATTCAAATACCTTTAATTGAACAATTCCAGGTAACTTACCATTTCAAATAATATAGTAGTCTATATGCGAATATGTCCGACATCCTCCTTGAAACTTTCCTGTGTGAAGCTCTTTTCTAAAGTGCTCTGAAGATAGCCATAACAACCTTGGTACCAATACGAATCCAGGTGTAAGGGGGAGGGAGAGAATACAGAGTGTCCTTCATTACTCATTTACAGAATGGGCTTCCTTGGGAGAGAAGAGAACCCAACAAGGTAAGGATGCTGTAGAGCGAATGCTCTTTAATTTACAACCATCCATTGTTCGGGTAGAAAATAGATAGTTGAAGGAAAGGACATCAGCTTTTTTTCTATTTCTCGTTATCCACAAGTATGTATGACATCAACTATTTCCCTCCCTTTGGTATCCTATTGTCTATGTACTTGCTCATGTGCGTATGAGACCGGCACCCTTGAAGGTTTCAACTTATCTGACTCGCTTTATCAGATGTACTGTGATCACAAACACCGAGTGTATAGGCTATTCAAATATCTCTACATCAGCAAGGCTTTTACAAGGTCTCCTTCACAACTTCTACCTTCTGCACAATTCATCCTTTTTTACTGCATGTCAAAGATGCTCAAGACCTGTTTGAGCTGCAAGGTCATTCTGAAATGGCAACACAAGAGAGACAGGAACAGGAAAGTACATCACTCTTCACAAAACAAGACACCTCGATGAGAGCTACAGTACAGGATGTTCACCAAAGCCTTTTGTGCCCAACAGAATACCATGTGTATGCACATCCCACTGTTTTAAGATGCACTTCCAGTCAGTCCTACCTAAGCAGATGTTAGTCTAAATTATGCATGTGGACCCGGCTGAGCTCACTCGGGAGCAGCTGAACCTCACTAGTGAGATCATAGCAGGGAGAGGCAGAATAAACGGCGGGAGGATTTTGCAGCCTAGCTTCCCGCCCCTCCACTCTCCACAGAAATGTGATTATGCCCACGGCTGTTTGTACACTACCCTGTCAGACATCCTAAAACACCGCCTTGTTTATTTAGAATGTGGGAGAGATATCGCGTGTGTGTGTGTGTGTATGGTGGTGATTATCAGTGACGATAACTTTAATATAATCCTATTACCTAGGTGTGTGTGTGTGTGTGACTAAAATAATCATTTTATCTGGGTTGATTTCTTCCACAGTAACGACACAAAAAGATATCAAACATTTTTGGGTAACAGTTAAGTACGTTACTGTGATTGTTTTCAATTATAATGGTCAAAAGGAAACAAAAATAGCTTCTTGGCAAAGAGCAATTTCTCAAACAAGAATTTAGCTAGGACTGTCTGGGAGTGGTCTGAGTGGGGAGAGGAAAACTGAAAACTAGCTGTTACAGGCAGAGAGGTTTGGAACCCTTTCTTAAATGGTCTTTTAACTAATTTACCGCATGGTGATGTCACCATGGAAGGCCAAAACTCCATCCCACCAAAACAGGCTGAAATATCAGGTGGCCTGTTCAAACAGCTCTTACACTAGAAAGGCGGTATCATAATTTTCACAATTTCACAGTATTATTCCAACCTCATAGTGTGGAAATATATATATAAAAAACTTTAGGAACACATGCTCCTTCCATGACATAGACTGACCAGGTGAATCCAGGTGAAAGCTTTGATCCCTTATTGATGTCACCTGTTAAATCCACCTTAATCATTGTAGATGAAGGGGAGGAGACAGGTTAAAGAAGGATTTTTAAGCCTAGAGACAACTGAGACATGGATTGTGTACGTGTGCCATTCAGAGGGTGAACGGGCAAGACAAAGTGCCTTTGAAAGGGGTATGGTAGTAGGTGCCAGGCGCACAGTGTGTCAAGAACTGCAACGCTGCTGTTTGTCAAGCTCAAATGTTTCCCGTGTGTATCACCAATGGTCCACCACCCAAAGGACATCCAGCCAACTTGGCACAACTGTGGGAAGCATTGGAGTCAACATGGGCCAGCATCCCTGTGGAATGCTTTTGACACCATGCCTGATGAATTGAGGCTGTTCTGAGAGCAAATGGGGGTGCAACTCAATATTAAGAAGATGTTCTTAATATTTTGTACACTCATTGTATAAAACAAAGCAAAACCACATTTTTGACTGCAATGGGCCTTTAAGATCGATTTGAAGTCATGTATGCCCCAGGTGATAACAGGTATAAAGATCAGGTACTGTAGTACTTTAGGATAACACAGAGCAATCTCTGCATGGGTTAAACCCCGCACACACAACTTGACACTGTGCCATACAGCACTTCATCCAGCAACCTGACAGACTGTCTATCGGCATTGGTTCCACTTGGCACTTGCCAGAGGGTTTAGAACAGTTTGACTGGGCTGTCAGGATAAACCTGACTCAGGTGCTAACTCCACTGGAGGAAGGAGATCCATCAATGCTACAGCAACACCATTTGAGAAGCAACAAGGAAAGCGAAGCCTGATCCTAGACCAGCCCTTAGGGCTCTCTCGCTGGAGCATCAGAACAGTGCGAGACAGAGACAATGACTTACAATGAATGCAATTAATCAGATTCCTAGGGTCAAGAAGATGGGCGTTGTCCATGGTGCTGATAAAGTGCAATACAGAGAATATTTTCGCTGTCCGTGGTGCTGATATCAAGCACCACTACTACGGAGAATATGGAGCATTGTCCATGGACTTAAAGCAGACATCCACTCCACTCGGCCAAATCCTAACTTGACATACACGCATGCACATTTCATTTGATTTCCCCATTGATTTCAAGGCATGACTATACAAATGTTCAAGTTCTATTCGCTGGTGTCAAGTTAAGTCTTGACACGTAGAGAGGAAGGGCGCTGTCCATGGTCCTAAATCAGAGCTCCGTGGAGAGGAGGAGTGGGAAAGAACTTGGTGACTTTTGGCTGCAGGAGAAATGAAAGCTTCCCATTCAGACCGGCTTTCACACCGAATCATTCGCAGCATCCACAACGAGAACTAATTCTTCATCTCAATGGCTACATTCAATACTCTGTAATCACTGAACTTGCTGACCACAGTAATATTATACACCTTATACCGGAACACACACACACACACACACACACACACACACACACACACACACACACACACACACACACACACACACACACACACACACACACACACACACACACACACACACACACCTGTTCAAAAGTTTGGGATCACTTAGAAATGTCCTTGTTTTTTAAATAAAAGCAAATTTTTTGTCCATTAAAATGACACAAAATTGATCAGTGTGGACATTGTTATTGTTGTAAATGACTATTGTAGCTGGAAACGGCTTATTTTTAATGGAATATCTACATAGGCGTACAGAGGCCCATTATTAGCAACCATCACCCCTGTGTTCCAATGCAAATGGGTTTTCTAATGATCAATCAGCCTTTTAAAATGATACACTTGGATTATCTAACATAACGTGCCATTGGAACACAGGAGTGATGGTTGCTGATAACGGGCTGTACTTCTATGTAGATATTCCATAAAAAATCTACCATTTCTAGCTACAATAGTAATTTACAACATTAACAATGTCTACACTGTATTTCTGATAATTTTTATGTTATTTTAATGGGCAAAAAATGTGGTTTTCTTTAAAAAACAAGGACATTTTTAAGTGACCACAAACTTTTGAACAGTAGTGTGTGTATGTATTCTGTATAACGCACACACCACACACAAAAAAAATATATTTGTCATTGCACTTGCAGTACATTCACTTCCGTAATCTTATGCAGGCCCTACAACATATATAACCCAGGTGGATGAATAAGTGAAAGCTATACTGTATCTTCTCTGAAAGGATGATTAAGTGAAAGACATACTGTATCTTCTCTGAAAGGATGAATATATGAAAGAAGTGGGTACAAGGTGAAATCTATTCGAGAGACACAGAGGCAGGGAAAGAGCGTGAGGGAGGAATCATTTCAGCTTCAGCTGTGTTTTTCTGACAAGTGAACATGCATCCGTGACTCCCTGGGGTACGGAGGCCCGCTTTTTTTTTATTGGACTTATTTGTGCCCCTCACATCTCCCCATAGGAGCGAGAGCTTCACTTAATGCTGAGCCTTACCCGCGTGTCCTTCATATCTGACCTCTGCTGCCAAAGAGAGACTTGCATGTCATGCCTCACTCTCTCCCTTTTCTTATTATCCCTAGAAGCGAGGAATGAATAATACCGTATCAATATGTGGAGGCCTTGACTATAAGCCATGACTGCAACATTTAGTCATACCACCTCACCAACGTAGCCTTTGCACAGATATATACAACTGTGGTAATAGCACTTAGGTATATTAGAGTAAGTATTACTACAAAATGAGGGTTGAAACGAGCTGACGCAATGCCAATAGCGGCAGTAGCACATTTTCAAAATAAAATTAGGGCTACTACCACAATTTAGAAAAGGATGGAGGTGCAGCACAGAGGAAAAGAGAGAGCGAGAGAAAAAAAAACATACTCATATTGATGGGAGGGATTCCACCTAAGGTACTGAAGCAGATCTAGAACAAACCCAGTCCAGGCAGTAAGGTCAGACATTTTTCTCTCCTAACTACCCCCCCCCCCCCCACACGGTCAGACAGCTAGAAAGGGCACTTCTTCAGTGCTCCGAGAGGTCAGACCTTCTCTTCACACCCACTCGGTAAGACAGCACACACACACACACACACACACACACACACACACACACACACACACACACACACACAGCCTGGGGCTTGAGAAAGGAGCTGGCAGATCACCTCAAGGTCAGAGAGAGAGGGGGCAGAAACCCCACACCCACTTACAGAGTGGGAGTGGGAGATGCAGAATTACTTCAGAGAGGGAGGGTTAATGGAAAAGAAAGTGGGTGAGTGGAGGGAGAAAAGGAGTGAGTAAGGAGGGAAGAGAACAAGATAGAATGTTTTTATTAACTAGTCAGTTAAGAGCAAATTCTTATTTACAATGACAGCCTACCCTGGCCAAACCCCAACAACGCTGGGCCAACTGCGCCGCCCTATGGGACTCCCAATCACGGCCGGATGTGATACAGCCTGGAATCAAACCAGGGACTGTAGTGATGCCTCTTGCATTGAGATGCAGTGCCTTAGACCGCTGCGCCACTTGGGAGCAAAAGTGTAGGAGTGAGAGACATGGAGTCTGGAAGTGAAAAGTGGGAGCGTTTTACTATTTAATCCATTTTCTGGTCATATGAAGATTAAAATATTAGCAAAATATGGCCTCTTTCCCATAGGTATACTCTTTTATTTTCATAACTGTATTTCTAGTTGTCTTACACTGTGCCACCCATGTACAATCACCAGATAAACCAAGTACTCCATCTTTGAACAGCCTCACCTTTAAGAAATATGCTTCAGTATTGGCTTGACATTGGGCAGTGACTCAATGGAATGAGCTCCGTTGAATGCGGTCTCGCTATATATTACAGTCACATCTCATCTCCGACAGTTGTCCCGGCCAGACATTAGACTGAGTCATCCTAGGCTACCATCTGTTTCACAGCTCCATGGTAAACACATAGATAAAATCAGACCTACAGTGCATCAGACTCTTACAACAGCATCTCTTGATTAATCACAGTGTCAATGCTTCTGCCTGGTCTGAAAGCATCCCAGGCGCTTCTTGATCCGGCGTGACTGCTGTTCTCTCTCTCTCTCTCTGCCTGCAGCTGTGGATTCCTGACCTGATTAACCGGTCGTGCTACTTTGTCCCGAACCTGCTGTTTTGACTCTCTCTCTGTCTTTCTCTCTCTCTCTCTCTCATTGAAAAACACATCCCTTACATCTCCCTCAAACAGACGCAGACTCTGTATCCCCGAATACTGGCGTTTCCTAATACATCTTTGTCAAATTGACCATGCACCCTCCCTCCTCCCCCCTCCTAGCCCTGCTGTCTCTTTGACAAGATAAACCTTAAAGGGAGCGAGGGAGAAAGAGAGTTGTCTGCTGCCGCCAATCTTGCTTCCGTCTTAATTAATTGAACGAAGTAACTAATTATGGAAAGCGAGAAGCGGCGGGAGGGAAGGGAAAAAGAACAGAGGAGCAGAGGAGGAGAGGAGGAGACGTGCTTGTGATGGACGTGAGGCGAGGCGGGAGAGCTGGCAGCGTTTAGTAGAATAGATTGTTGTCAGACCACCCAGTGGCCAACCCACACAGCTCATCAGAAGTTTGTTTTTAAGATGGGTTGAAATAGCTTTCTAACCGAGACTGTGCTGCTTAGACGTGAGAGTCGGTATGGAGAAAGATGAGGAGGAGGGAGGTTATGCTGAAGTTGTTCAGCGCAATGCTCAGTGAAAAGACGGCACATTTGTCTTCAGTATAAATAAGTGTGGGAAGAACATTGTCTGACTCAAACTGCCTTTGATTCTTGCTGGTGTTCACGTTGACATTTTTGCTGCCTTTAAAAAAATATATATATTTTCCATCTATAGAAAATACATCTCTAGCCTCTTATATAAACAATGTTGAACACTGGAATTACCTAATGTACTAGGTTTTATTATGTCATACGTGGGTGAGGTACAAAGAATGTGAATTGTTGACGCAGAGAAATAAGATGTATGGTCCACCTAGCCCTTAGAGCAAAGGCCTGAGAACACTTATTATGCTCAAGAGCCGACAGAATAGCTACCGCAAAGGGATTACCTGAAACAGCTGTCTAGTTGGCGAATATCCTTCTCATTCCCTCTGGCCAAATCAAGCTGACACACAAAGGTGAAATTGGTGGCAGATTCGGTTAATTGTTTGCGGCAAATATTTCAATATAACAGGCAGGTGTGAGTACACAATCGTTTGATTTTATTTTTGTATTGGATATATCTACCGACGGCCTGTATTGATCCCGGAAAGATAAATCCATTGTTTTGTTCATTTTTGTTTTACTCTGCCTACAAACACGATGGATGATTCAGAATCCAATGAATCATCCATCGGTTGATTCACGAGAGATACTTACGAGCTCAAAGAAACACGTCTCAGGTTTCAGAGGATTCAAGCACTGTTAAGGACAACAAAACCAATCAACAAAACAAACCAAAACCAAGTTGGCCAAGCGTAGGTATCAAGGTATCAACGATGGCATCAAACCATCCCCAAGCTAGAGGGCGCGCGTGGAGAGTGAGGAGATTTACTGATATGGACGTTGACTTGTTAAAATCCATCAATGAAAGGCTTGCCAAGCTTGATATCTTGAATATACTACATTATGCCAATGTCAGATTGATGATCTAAGGAAAGAGAACACGGTGCTGAAAGGTACTGTAGACTCTATTCATGGCAAGGTGGAGGTGGTGCAAAGGGAGAACAAACAACTTAAAGAAACCTTGCTTGATGTGCAGTGTCGATCAATGCGAGACAATCTCATATTTCCAGGGGGACCGGAGAATGACAACAGCAGAGTCTGTGAGGACACTGTCCGACACTGTTAACTCAACTGAAACTGCTCACAGATGTCGTGTGTAATGCCACATTCTACAGAGTTCATAGAATGGGTAAGGCCTCTGGGAATAGGCCTTGGGTTATTATTGCATGTTTTGAACATTTTAAGCAAAAGGTAATGACGAAGAGCACGGGCAGTGAACTCAGGAACACTGATTTTGGAATTAATGATTCCCCCCCCCCCCCCCCCCCGGAGATCAATGAAAGGAGAAAAAAAATGTATCCCATCATGAAAGAAAAGCGTTGTCTGGACCAACGAGTCACCTTGGTGATGGATACATCAACGGCTAATTGTATTGGGAAACGAGAGTAACTCCCTGGATATTGTACTCCAATGTTCAAATCTGAGTTTGTGTGTTTTAGAGAATCATGACAACTTCAACTATAACAAATCTTCACTTGACAAGAAAGGGGCTGCATATAGCTCAGGTTAATGTATGTAGCCTCCCTAACAAAATACATGAGGTTTTTAACTTGGTAAACATAAATAATATTCATATTTTGGCTTTGACCGTAACGCAGTTGGATACATCTGTAAATGATGGGCAAATGAACATTCATGGATATAGTCTACTCATCATCATATACCTTTTAAGTGGATGGGATGACCTTAATGTATGTCAAATATGGGCACTATAGGCTCAAGTACATCTGCCTTACCAGGTATCCATATTGGTAGGATGTGTGTATTGATCTCCAAGCTCTAGTCTAAGGTGTCCTATCTGGATGACTTATTCGCTGGGTTTGACCAGGCCAAAGATAGTAACAGAGATGTACTTATCTTGGGTGATTTTAATATATATTGGAAGGATCATAATAATTCAAACGTAATTAAATTATTGAGGCATGCAGAGAGTGGTGGTTTGAAACAAATAGTAGATCATCAATTAAGTTAGGTCACCGTTCAGACACGTGCACTGATCTGATCTTCTGTAATATACCATTGCAATGCTTAAAAGCCAGATCAATGCCAGTGGGCTGGACAGACCATAATATTGTGACCATAACCATAAACACCAAGGTTCCACAGAAATCCCCGAGGGTTGTGGTCAGGAGAAATGTTAAAACATTTAATCATGAGCTACTTCAAAAGGATTTGGCTGCTGTACCCTGGGAGCTGATTTATCTAGAGGATGATTTAAATCACGCTACAGAATGTTTTATTGATTTGCTCACTGAGGTAATGGACCATCATGCCCCAGTAAGAAAGAGTACAGTTGGGGCTCGTTTATCTCCATGGATTGATGATGAACTGGGTGAGGCATTTTTGCAAAGAAATATGGCAAAAGTCTTCGCAGCTAAATCTAAACTAGAAGTTGATTAACAGAATTGTAGAACACTACGTAATTATGCAGTTAAATTAAATCGCAAGAAAAAAACATTATTTTACAAAAATGCTTTTATTGTTTGTAAAAACTATTTTAAAAAAGGTATGGAATACAGTAAAGGGCTATCTCATCATGCCCATCTAGAGCGGAGATTGACGGGAGAACAATAACAAAACAAGCTGATAATGCCAATCATTTTGCTGACACCCATTCTTCCAAACAAGCTATTGTCCAATTGATTGATGATCATATTATGAGCAAAAAAACAGCTCTTTTAGTCTACAAATGGTGTCAGTAAAGGAGGTGTTAAACCTATTGTAGTCATTACCCAATGGTAAATCTACAGGTTATGATCTTATGGACAATTCTTTATTTCGCTATGCTGCTCCACTGATTGCAGCTCCACTGAAATACATATTTAATTAGTCACTGGAAAAGAGGACATTTCCAAATGTATGGAAGCATGCTAAACTGTGGCCAATCCTGAAAGACAGCAAAGAACCCATTACGCCTGCCAATAGTCGACCAATTAGTCTACTCCCATCACTCAGTAAGATATCGGAGGGTATTGTGAGTAGACAAACCATTCCACTAGCCCTGCATTGGTTGACATGACTGTCCAGTGGCTCAATGCTATAGATAATGGCAGATTTTTTGGTGTACTATTTTTTGATTTTAGTGCAGAATTTGATTCAGTGGATCATTAAATAATTTTGACAAAAATGATTACATTCTGGTTTAAGGAGGCAGCACTGAATCGGGTAAAGTCATATCTAACTGACAGGAAACAGTCCACCTATATCAATGGGTCATTTTCTTCCCCTCATGCTTTAAACTGTGGAATACCGCAGGGCAGCTGCCTTGGACCACTTCTTTACTTAATATATACCAAAGACCTTTCTTATGCCTTATCTGAAACTCAAGCTACTATATTTGCAGATGATACTACAAATTATACAGCAAGACAATCGGTACAATAGGTACAGCAAACTCTACAAGTAGATCTGGGAAATATCAGGGAGTGGGTTTGCCGGAACAAACGTGTTTTGAACACCAAGAAAACCAAGGTTATGTTGGTCTGTTTCCCCAGGAAGAATTAAGTATGGGGGAGTACAAACTGAGGCATAAATAGGCAAAAACCAAACTACTAGGGATGCAGCTAGACAACTGCTTATCATGGTCATCTCAAATAACTAACGTATGTAAAAATATATATATTAAAACTGCATGCATGATCAGAAGGATAGCTAAATATTTACCGGGAAAGATTCTTAAGCAAATAACCCAAGTATGAATCGGAAGTCACGTGAACTACTCTTCTGTGGTCTGGGGAAATGCATCAGCAAGTGAAATTAGGAGGCTGCCAATTGCACAGAACAAAGCAGCAAAGATTGTTTTAAGGTGGATATATGGTTCTTCTGTTGTAGTCATGCAAAATGCGCTTGGTTGGTCATCAATCAACAAGATAATTGAAAAAAAACATGCTTATTTTATTTCACAATGTATACCATTTATAACGGCCCAACTCCATTCACAACAATATTCAGTTAGTAAGAGACATACATTCAATAAATACTAAGAATAGGTTGTCCACCATCTATGTGCTTTCCAGACAGAAAAGAGAAGCAGGCAAAATAACATTTAGATTCAGAGCAATAAAGAAATTGAATAATTTATCTCAGTAAACCAGAAGCCTTTCAACATTTAAATTCAAACAATACTTTAGAACCATTTAAATATAATAAATTGGAAGGTTGTGCAGGACCATGGTAGATGAAGGAATCAAACTGTTAAGAGTATTTATCTGGTCAAAATGCCAGTGTATTATGTCTGTTTGTAACAGTGTGTTTTATGTGAAAATGTGATCGTATTATAAATTGTACTTTAATGTTTAAGGACTCTTGGAAGATTAGTCCAAATGAGGACTAAAAGAGATCCTAATAAAATCGAATCAAATCAAATAAAAATGTCTGCCTTTAACGTCACCGCCTGTTCTTCAGACGAATAAAGACTTCATGTACCCTGGTTTGGTTGCAATACAGACATCACTTTTCCTTCCCTCCAGTCGGAGACACTATTATTATCCCTTCCCTTTCCTAGAGCAGTGCGGCCTTCAACAGAGGTCACATATAGAAAGCGTCGCCCATCCTGCCAAAACCATTTACACTGTCCTTTGTCACTTGAACACTTCCGTCTCTTTTCTCCTCTTTGCTGGCTCAATGCCAGACCTTTCAACAGAGAGCCTACCTGTTTACTAATCAGGGCTGGCTACTAAAGAGGGTAACAGTGGGGAAGGGCTACACGCAGCCCGAGGTTACACTGTGATTTCATTACACAGTAAACACTTGGCTGCCATTGAGGCTTGAGCACTCTGCATGTCAAGGTGTTTTCCTGTAGACCTCCGCAAATCAAACAGAACAAGGCAATTCATTAAAATCCATATTAAAGTAAAACTGTGAGTCTGTCTGTCTGTCTGTCTCTTTCAACTAAGCAGGGTTATGCAAACAGTATGTCTCTGGATAATTAATAGTGTGCACAGTATGTTTGTGTGGTCCTGTGTGCATTATGGTATGCAGGTTGCTCATCCACAGTTTATTTTCTGTGTAACTTCTACAATGCTGTTCTTTGCATGATCGAGAAAATATTGCTAAACGGTATTGGCCTAGAATTTCATTATCAGTGCATTGAGTGTATCCTTAGCCATATTCAATCACAATTACACTGAACAAAAATATGAACGCAACATGCAACAATTTCAAATACTTTACTGAGCTACAGTTCATAGAAGGAAATCAGTACATTTAAATAAATTCATTAGGCCCTAATCTATGGATTCCGCTTGACTGGGAATACAGATACAGTTGAAGTCGGAAGTTTACATACACCTTAGCCAAACACATTTAAACTCAGTTTTTCACAAATCCTGACATTTAATCTAAGTAAAAAAAATATGTTTTAGGTCAGTTAGGATCACCACTTTATTTTAAGAATGTGAAATGTCAGAAAAAAAGTGATGTGAAGTGAAAAAAATGATTTATTTCAGGTTTTATTTCTTTCATCACATTCCCAGTGGGTCAGAAGTTTACATACACTCAATTAGCATTTGGTAGCATTGCCTTTAAATTGTTTAACTTGGGTCAAATGTTTCGGGTAGCCTTCCACAAGCTTCCCACAATAAGTTGGGTGAATTTTGGCCAGTTCCTCCTGACAGAGCTGGTGTAACTGAGTCAGGTTTGTAGGCGTCATTGCTCGCACACGCTTTTTCAGTTCTGCACACAAATTTTCTATAGAATTGAGGTCAGGGCTTTGTGATGGCCCCTCCAATACCTTGACTTTGTTGTCCTTAAGCCATTTTGCCACAACTTTAGAAGTATGCTTTCGGTCATTGTCCATTTGGAAGACCCATTTGCGACCAAGCTTTAACTGACTGATGTCTTGAGATGTTGCTTCAATATATCCACATACCTCACGATGTCATCTATTTTTGTGAAGTGCACCAGTCCCTCCTACAGAAAAGCACCCCCACAACATGATGCTGCCACCCCCGTGCTTCACAGTTGGGATGTGTTCTTCAGCTTGCAAGTCTCCCCCTTTTTCCTCCAAACATAATGGCCATTATGGCCAAACAGTTATATTTTTGTTTCTTCAGACTAGTGGACATTTCTCCAAAAAGTACAATCTTTGTCCCCATGTGCAGTTGCAAACCATAGTCTAGCTTTTTTATGGCGGTTTTGGAGCAGTTGCCTCTTCCTTGCTGAGCGGCCTTTCAGGTTATGTTGATATAGGACTCGTTTTACTGTGGATAGAGATACCTCTGTACCTGTTTCCTCCAGCATCTTCACAAGGTCCTTTCCTGTTGTTCTGGGATTGATTTGCACTTTTCACACCAAAGTACGTTCATCTCTAGGAGACAGAACACGTCTCCCACCTGAGCGGTATGACGGCTGCGTGATCCCATGGTGTTTATACTTGCGTACTATTGTTTGTACAGATGAACATGGTACCTTCAGGCGTATGGAAATTGCTCCCAAGGATGAAGCAGACTTGTGGAGGACTACAATTTTTTTTCTGAGTTCTTGGCTGATTTCTTTAGATTTTCCCATGATGTCAAGCAAAGAGGTACTGAGTTTGAAGGTAGGCCTTGAAATACATCCACAGGTACACCTCCAATTGACTCAAACGATGTCAATTAGCCTATTGAATACTTCTAAAGCCATGACATCATTTTCTGGAATTTTCCAAGCTGTTTAAAGGCACAGTCAACTTAGTGTATGTAAACCTCTGACCCACTGGAAATGTGATACAGTGAATTTTAGGTTAAACAATCTGTCTGTAAACAACTGTAAACAATTGTAGGAAAAATGACTTGTGTCTTGCACAAAGTAGATGTCCTAACCGCCAACAAGAAATTTGTGGAGTGGTTGAAAAATGAGTTTTAATGACTCCAACCTAAGTGTATGTAAACTTCCGACTTCAACAGTATGCATATGTTGGTCACAGATACCTTAAAAAAAGATAGGAGAGTAGATCAGAAAACCAGTGACCCCCATTTGCCTCATTTATCTCCTTCGCATAGAGTTGATCAGGCTGTTGATTGTGGGCTGTGGAATGTTGTCCCGCTCCTTTTCATTGGCTGTGCGAAGTTTCTGGAAATTGGCGGGAACTGGAACACGCCGTTGTACACGTCAATCCAGAGCATCCCAAACATGCTCAATGGGTGACATCTCTGGTGAATATGCAGGCCATGGAAGAACTGGGACATTTTCAGCTTCCACAAATTTTGTACATACTATTGCAACATGGGGCTGTGCATTATCATGCTGAATCATGAGGTGATGGCGGTGGATGAATGGCATAACAATGGGCCTCAGGATCTCGTCACAGAATCTCTGTATTCAAATTGCCATCGATAAAATGCAATTGTGTCCGCTTTCCGTAGCTTATGCCTGCCCATACCATAACCCCACCACCACCATGGGGCATTCTGTTCAGAACGTTGACATCAGCAAACCGCTCGCCCACAAAACACCATACACACGGTCTGCCATCTGCCCGGTACAGTTGAAGCCGGAATTCATCAGTGAAGAGCACACTTCTCTAGCGTGCCAGTGGCCATCGAAGGTGAGCATTTGCCCACTGAAGTCAGTTACGACCCCGAACTGCAGTCAGGTCAAGACCCTGGGTGAGGACGACGAGCACACAGATGAGCTTACCTGAGACGGTTTCTGACAGTTTGTGCAAAAATTATTTGGTTGTGCAAATCCACAGTTTCATCAGCTGTCTGAGTGGCTGGTCTCAGACAATCCCGCAGGTGAAGAAGCCAGATGTAAAGGTACTGGGCTGGTGTGGTTACACGTGGTCTGCGGTTGAGAGGCCAGTTGGACGTACTGACAAATTCTCTAAAACGACATTGCTTATGGTAGAGAAATTAACATTACATTATCTGGCAACATTCCTGCAGTCAGCATGCCAATTGCACACTCCCTCAAACCTTGAGATATCTGAGGCATTGTGTTGTGTGACAAAACTGCTAATTTTAGAGTGGCCATTTTTGGGGGCCCCAGCACAAGGTGCACCTGTGTAATGATCATGCTGCTAAATCAGCTTCTTGATATGCCACACCTGTCAAGTGTATGAATTATCTTGGCGAAGGAGAAATGCTCACTAACAGGGATGTAAACAAATTTGTGCACAACATCTGAGAGAAATAAGCTTTTTTGTGTGTATGGAACATTTCTGGGATGTTTTATTTCAGCTCATGAAACATGGTTCAACACTTTACATTAGGGCTGCCCAACCCTCTTCCTGGAGATCTACCATCCTGTGGATTTTCAGTCCAATTCTAATTCAACACACCTTCTTCTACTAATTAGCTGCTCAACAAGACCTTAACGAGCTGAATCAAACTGCTAAATTAGGGTTGGACTGAACATTTACAGGACAGTAGATCTCCAGGGAGCAGCCCTGCTTTACATGTTGTGTTTATATTTTTGTTTAGTATTGTAACCTGTTTTTTTTTGGCTATAAACCATAAATAGTTTTAACATGGAACAAATGTTAAATGCTTGGCAGAGTTTCTTATCTCTTCTGCATAAGCGACTTGTCCATTCAGTGGAAAATGCATGGACTTTATATGACACCTTTTTCCATTACAGTGAACAGAACACAGAGGACTTAGTCTCATTCCCCTGTCCCAGTTAGTCTCTGAAGCTCTACACTATGAGTACCACATAGTCTAAATGGATCAACTCCAAATCCATGGCCCTCAGGGACCGGAATAACAGATAAGGGAAAATGTATCCCGGTGAGATAGCACTTTGATATGAACTGTGAAATCAAGCGAGCTGGCTACCTTCCATTCCGTAAACAATGATGCACTTCGTTAAAAAGCAGAGAAATCAGGCTTGAACCATATTCCCCTTGAGAGACTGATAAATATTGCAGTGTGCAAGGCCCTGGAGGGATAGGAACCTAATTAGCTTAAAGGCTTGTGATAATTTGATTGTGAGCAATGAGGCATGTAGGAGAAAACAAACATGAACACGTTTTAGAACGCGTTTTCCCTTTGATATTCTGTGGTTTGAAATACATGTAATCATGATAGGCCATGATAACCAGGTTACCACTACAAATGTATATCTCTCTCTACCGCAACTCTCTGACGGCCTAGTATGAACTCTAAAAATAGGCCGCCACTATCTAACTCTCTGGTGTCAAACGTATAACAAAGATCTCTTTGAACAGGGCTGACATGACAACACCTTGCACTTCTCTGTACAACATGTTTATTTCATTTCGAGATGGGAATAAAGAGCATATCTAATAATAACACAGATATACAGTGTCAGTTAATAAAAGTACGGTAGGAACATGACATCTACGTACTGACAAGCTACGGGAGAACCTCAAACCAAAAAGGTTGATGGTTTGTCTGTTTGTTGTCAATATCAAGTTATTCCTCGTTGCCCTAACAAATCTGAAAGTGCTCTTACTACCAAGTAAGTACAACATCTGACATATATTATACAGTATGAGCCATTTACTTCAGTGTTGAACATATTGTTGTGGCAACCCCGAGTCGTTTACATATCCATTAACTTCTCACATTAGACCTAATACAAGAAAATGTCAGTCACACAAGCCTGTTGCTCTATATATCTGGTGGATTTCCTACGGGGTTTCACACAAATCAGACCTCATTATAAAGTTTAACATATGTGAACTAGAAGCTGGCAGTCATTCTTGCACCAGAATGTGTGTGTACATTTTTGCCAGTCATTCTTGCATACCATGTGTGTGTGTGTGTGTGACTAATTATTGGTGTTTGCCCTGGCAACTGTCCACCCACACACACACAATAGTCAGGCAATAGTCCGTGTGTATATGGAGACTGGAGAGGTGCTGGGGGAGAAAAGTAGTTTAATATGTCAGCCAACTTCATCAGACAGGGGACCTCATTAGACCCATGCTGACAGACACCTAACATGTCCAGGACAAGCGCGATCTCTGTTTCACTAGTGACACTTTTCAGGCTTATATCCTCGAGTTGAGTGTTTCTAGGGAGATAGTCATAGTCCCCAAATCTAGAACAAAATCAAGAAAGCGTACAGTATTATAGAGGGCCCTTATTGCATGGAACTTCCTTCCATCTCATATTGGTCAAATAAACAGCAAACCTGGTTTCAAAAAACATATAAAGCAACACCTCACGGTACAACGCCTCTCCCCTATTTGACCTAGATAGTTTGTGTATTGCATTGACATGTAGTCTACTTGTGCCTTTAAAACAAAAATGATGTAGTTCTGTCCTTGAGCTGTTCTTGTCTATTGATGTTCTGCATTTTGTAATGTTTCATTTTTTGTGTGGACCCCAGGAAGTGTAGCTGCTGCTTTTGCAACAGCTAATGGGGATCCTAATAAAATACCAAAATACCAAGGTCTAAGCACTAAGACTGGGAGCACTTGGAAGTTATAGGCCTGCCTTAAAGGGATAGTTCACCCAGATTACAAAATAGCACATTGGTTTCCTTACCTTGAAAGCAGTCTATGGACAAGGTATGACAGCAATCCATGCTTTGGTTTTATTTCCCTGGCTCTTTTTCCAAATTGAAATGTTTAAGCATTTGTGGAACAAATCACATTTAAGTCATGGGACTGATATTACAATGTTTCATGTCCAAATCATCCGAAAGTCTCTAAAATACTAAATCAAATAAAAAAGCTAATCAAAGTCACTTATAGATGATGTGAATATGATGCGCAAAAAAATTGATTTTTGGGGGATTTGAATGATTTCCCATGACTTAAACTGGATTTGTGCCACAAATGCATTTTGGAAACTGTGCCAGGGAAACTAAACCAAAGCATGGATTGTTGTCATATCTAGCCATCACACTTTGAACAGAATCTATTGCAGCAAACATAAAAAAATACACTTCCCCCAATACATTTCTTTCCAGGCTAAGGAAACCAATAGGTCATTTTGTTATTTGGGCGAACTATCCCTTTAACCATCAATTCAAGGAAGGATCTGCTATGGTGGCAGATGTAAACGAAGATACAGTAATATGCTGCTGTTGTATGCTATAAGGTTTGTTTAGGCGATATTACACAGAACTAATTTGGGCCCTTGACTTGACACAGGGTGCTATTAAGGATCTTAGTGCTGCCACTCATTGCCATGTTTCTATCGTTCCATCCCGCTTCCTCTCTGTCAGGGCAAAACAGACAGAACACAGATAACATCTGCAGAGGTTTAGCAGGAGACGGCGGGCTTCCATTAATTTGCCCTGCACTGCAGACTGCAACTAGGACTCTTGGGGGGAAATGCCTACTTGAAACAAAAGACAGCTGCAGACGTCTGGAGGGTCAAAACTCGTGACGCACAGAGCATGTCTAAAAAGGGTAGCTATCACACTTTGAACCGAATCTATTGCAGCAAATATTCAAAAATACACTTCTCTCACACGCTATAACGTTAGAGGCAGTTGTGAACATTGTAAATTGTTTCTACCGAGTTGCAAGGGTGTGGGTCTGGCCACAAACACATGCATGTGCTGATCTCAGAATATTCCTTAAATGCAAAGTCTGAGATATTTACGATTTAAGACTCAAAATCCCAACTATAACTGAGACATGGAAAAGACACAGATATGCAATCTCATTATGCACACACAATTGCACTATAATGACACCTTTCACTGACATTTGACTAAAATACCCATTACCTAATAATACAGGATTATTATCATAGACTTTAATATTTGGCTTAGATAAATTGCTTTACTAAAATTAAAATACTTTTAAAACTATTTTTACAAACTAAGTTATTTATTTCACACTTAAAGTAACACTAATACCCCATACCCTACCTATACCTGTATTTCATAATAGCCTAATACAGGTTTCATAACCTAAATATCACTTTTTTTTTAAAATAATTTTGATTTCACAATCAAATTGTTAACACCTCTGAAAACATTATCTGCGTGTTAATTTGAAATTATTCAATTGTTCAGCCTTAACCCATACTGAAACGCGAATTAAAAAATTTAGTTCTTGTCGAATCGCACCAATCCCAGACGAATTTGGTTGATCCATCCCCTAAATCTATAGTTTTGTGGAATTATCAAAATAAATACAACTGTAGAAAAAAAAACAGCAAATACGACAGAGTTCATATCGTTAACTTCAGAATATCTATAAATGCACGCGCTACACAAAAACATATGTTTTTTTTCTAATCAAGTAGACTGGTACGGATGGAGGGCGACTTACATCGTTGATTACGACGCTTTCCTTTATACATAGTCATTCTGTACGGGTCCAGTTTTGCGAGATGAAAACCCCTTTGAAACAACGTCGATGGCACAAGAATGTCAGCCTCATCCAACCTGGTATATGCCTTGAAATAAATCTGCCTTTTCAGAGGAGAATTGAAACCACTTCTTGAGTAAGGGCCATACCAATCGCAGCATTCAGAGAGGGGGGTTTCTTCGTTTTAGAATCATGCCAGTAGCCTATGGCTGGCCCATCATCAATTTTGGGATGCTCTCTCGAATGAATTATTTGAGGACGGATATCCAGTTAGCCTAGCAGGCAGCACACACGACGATTTACTCAAACCACGATAAGCCTTGGGGTTAATTATTCAAACCCCCTTCATTCTTCTGCAACAGCAGTTACTTGATTCGTGGATTTTCAATACTGAAAGAAGTCCTCATATAATTCTGCATAGATGTACAGTGCCTAAAGAAAGTATTCATACCCCTTGACTTATTCCATATTTTGTTGTGTTACAGCCTGAATTCAAAATGGGATTAAATTGCTTTTTTTTCTCTCACATATCTACATACAATACCCCACAATGACAAAGTGAAAACATGTTTTTAGAAATGTTTGCACATTTATTGAAAATGAAATACAGAAATATCTAATTTACATAAGTATTCACACCTCTGAGTCAATACATGTTAGAATCACCCTTGGTAGCGATTACAGCTGTGAGTCTTTCTGGGTTAGTCTCTAAGAGCTTCATACACCTGGATTGTACAATATTTGGACATTATTGTTTTCAAAATTATTCAAGTTCTATCAAGTTGCTTGTTGATCATTGCTAAACAGCCATTTTCAACTCTTGCCATAGTTTAGATTTTCAAGCTGATTTAAGTCAGAACTGTATCTAGGCCACTCAGGAACATTCAATGTCGTATTGCAATCAGGATGCATGTTTTGGAATATTACTCTGTAACTGATTTAAAATCACCATTGGCCTCATGGTGAAATCCCTAAGCGGTTTCCTTCCTCTCCAGCAACTGAGTAAAGAAGGATGCCTGTATTCTTGTAGTGACTGGGTGTATACATCACTATACTCATAGGGATATTCAATATCTGCTTTTTTATTTGTGCTCATCTACCAATAGGCGCCCTTCTTTGCAAGGCATTGGGCTCCTGAGTGGCGCAGTGGTCTAAAGCACTGCATCTCAGTGCTAGAGGTGTCACTACATACACCCTGGTTTGAATCCAGGCTGTATCACAACTGACCGTGATTGGGAGTCCCATAGGGCAGTACCCAATTGGCCGTGCGTTGTCCGAGTTTGGCCAGTGTAGGCTGTCATTGTAAATAAGAATTTGTTCTTAACTGACTTGCCTAGTTAAATAAAGGTTACATAACCTCCCTGGTTATTGTGGTTGAATCTGTGTTTGAACTTCACTGAGGGACCTTACAGATAATTGTATGTGTGGGGTACAGAGATGAGGTAGTCATTTAAAAATCATGATGAACACTATTATTGCACACAGAGTCCATGCAACTTATGCGACTTGTTAAGCACATTTCTACTCCTGAATATATTTAGGCTTGCCATAACAAAGGGGTTGAATACTTATTGACTCAAGACATGTCAGGTTTACATTTTTAATGAATCTGTAAACATTTCATAAATCATAAATCCACTTTAACATTATGGGGTATTGTATGTAGGCCAGTGACCAAAGAAATCTAAATTGAATTCATTTTAAATTCAGTCTGTAACACAATAAAATGTTTAAAAAAATAAAGGAATGTGAATACTTTCTGAAGCCACTGGAATTAAATGTGGATATATTATGAACAATTACTGTCGCTATTATTAATGATAAATAGTAACTCATCCAGTCTACTACATTATTCTCCCACTGGAGACCAAAAGCATCTGTCTACAAGGCGTGCTCCTTGGCTATTAGGGGTAACCCACTGCAGTAGGCTGATTGTGTTTCTTTCACACCCAGATGCATAACCAATTGCCCAACTGCAGCCCAATCCCACTTCTGACACCAACGTAGTAAATTCCTAAGGGTGAGGTACATCAACTCAGACGAATGCTCTTGTGAGGGGCATCCACAATGTGTTATTGTGCCAATACAATTAACTCACTCAACAAAAACTGTATTTTATTTACCAATAACAAGGTTTCCAGCCAACATTTTTATGCGAGTAAAGTACATGTCGGATAAAAAAAAGCCACTACAGCCCTGATGGAAACAGAATATTTTTCGGTATACAGTCAGGTCCATAAGTATCTGGACAGTGACACAATTTGCATCATTTTGGCTCTGTACGCTGCCACAATGGATTTGAAAGGAAACAAACAAGATGTGCTTTAATTGTAGACTTTCATCTTTAATTTAAGGGTTTTGTCAAAGTTATTGTATGAACCGTGTAGGAATTTCAACCACTTTTATACATGGCCCCTCAATTTTAGGGGCTCAAAAGTAATTGGGCAAACTATCATAATCATAAATTAAATTGAGAGTTTTAATACTTGGTTGCAAATCCTTTGCAGTCAATGACTGCCTGAAGTCTGGAACCCACAGTCATCACCAGATGCTGGGTTTCTTCCGTGGTGATGCTCTGCCATGCCTTTACTGTAGCTGTCTTCAGTACCTGCTTGTTTTTGGGGCATTTTACCTTCAGTTTTGCCTTCAGCAAGTGAAATGCATGCTCAATTGGATTCAGGTCAGCTGATTGACTTGGCCTTTGCAGAACATTCCACTTCTTTGCCTTAAAAAGTATTGCATTGCGTTAGAAGTATGCTTCGGGCCATTGTCCATCTGCACTGTGAAGCGCAGTCCAATGAGTTTTGAAGCATTTGGCTGAATCTGAGCAGATAATATAGCCCTAAACACTTCAGAATTCATCCTGCTGCTTTTCTCAGCAGTCTCATCATCAATAAATACAAGGGAACCAGTTCCATTGGCAGCCATACATTCCCAAGCCATAACGCTACCTCCACCATGCTTCACAGAGGAGGTGGTATGCTTCGGATGAAGTCTGGTGAAGTCTTCTCTTAATTGTTGACTTCTGTCATCCACCACAGTTTTCCGTGGTCTTCCGGGCCTTTTGGTGTTCCTGAGCTCACCTGTGCATTATTTCTTTTTAAGAATGTACCAATAGTTGATTTAGCCACACCTAATGTTTTTGCTACCTCTCTCATAAGGTTGTTTAGATTTTTCAGCCTAATGATGGCTTGCTTCACTGGCAGTGACAGCTCTTTGGACTTACTTATATACTGAGGGTTAACAGTAACAGAATCCAAGCACAAATGCCACACCTGAAATCAACTCTAGACCTTTTATCTGCTCATTTGTAAATTAACTAATGAGGGAATAACATACACCTGGCCATGGAACAGTTGAGCAGCAATTGTCCAAGGACTTTTGGTCTCTAATTAAAAAGCAGGGGACCAAATATAAAAAGTGCTGTAATTCCTACACCGTTCACCCGATTTGGATGTAAGTACCCTGAAATTACAGCTGAAAGTCTGCACTTTCAGTGCAGACTTATGATGTGGTTGACAGCTAAAACAATAATAACTTGGTCAATGTCCAAATATTTATGGCCATGAGTGTACTTTCCAAATGTTGACAAAACAAAATACACTCGACAATGCGTGTTCTTTTTGTGGCAGTAAAATGAAAACGCTTTCAGTGGAAACGCTTTCATGCACAAATATTGATTTAATAATCATCAAGTCGAAGTAAACGTGGAGACACCGGATGACATGTTGTGTTGTCTGCCGACAACGACTCGTCGGGAAAGCGTGCAGTTGAATAGGCTACAGATGAAATACGTTATTATGAAAATCACAGGGTGGTGAAAGGTGGTGAGCTTTATGCGCGTTTCCAATAAATATTTTGGTAACATGATCGATGCTTGGCTGCCGTTTGACAAATAAAAATAATATCGCTCTTTTGTCCGTAATAATCTCATCATGTAGGCTATATGTGCGTCTAGCCAACAGAGCGCACGAGCCAATGCCAGTTTGCACACCTGCTATATATAACGAAACATTTTGGATGAGCAAACGATCAGTAGAGTTGAAAATACAATGGAAACCCATTTAACATGTGTTTTTATTCGGTACATGTGCACTACCTCATCACGCACATCCCTTTATCTGCAATAAATCAAATTGATTGAAACATGTTTTGTGGGAAAATGCGCATATTGTTTTTTCGCGGATTTTAGACTACTCGCATGAAAATCTGTCGCCAATTGGATGGAAACCTAGCTATAGACAGGGTCGCTACAAAATTCAATCATGCACCACCTCTGGGTAGGCATATACTTGAGGACATTTTTATCAGGCTATAAAGGGGATTGGGTTGCTAAGGAGACAAAGCAGTAGGGGATCAGTATGTTGATATTGTGCTATTTATTCAGCTATTGTGCAGTGTCTCTATGCGGGTGGAATTACAATTTTGGGGGGGCCTGTAAAGAATTATGCAGTGAAGATGAACAATATAAAATCCAATTGCATTGTATGGAAATAGCTAGAAGCCCATCAATATTCCACAGCTCTGTGTCTACAGCTCTCCTCTAAAATGATAAATCACACCTGTTTATTTTTTCTTCTCAAATGGAAGGAGGATGAATTCCCACGAAATGGATTCAATGTAAATTCTGCACATAATGGATATTCAGAATTTTTATTTGCCATTTTTTCACATAGCACTATGCATTTAGCCTACCTACAGCTTACAAATCTACACAGTCAATCAGTGTTCCCCTCTGTATAAAAAACAATCAACAAACTGACGAACGCTTTAATCAGTGTGCCTTCCTTGAGGCAAGGGTTAAAAACATAATGAAACGTTTCACTGGCAAGCCATCATTCATTCCTTTCCTGTGGGGCCCTCTACTGGTCTTAAGGGATTGTTGCAAGGTATCATATTATTGAGAGCATCATGATAATCCATGCAACGTATAGTTTATATCTTATATTTTCCCGTTGAAAAGAGTCTCTTGGAGTAAAATGTGTGTGTTAGAATACAAACGCTAGTCTTTCAATGTACCCACCAAGATTTTTCCTCAACTGAAAATCAAAAGGAATAGAATATATACGCTTTTGATTATAGCTCTGAGATTAATATATTCAGGAATCTTCTTGATGTAGACCTACCTTTGATCTAGAACTTCACTATCTCAAGCCACAAACTTGATCTGGAGGAAAAGTTATTTTTAGATTACCAACTGTGCCATCTTTTGCCATTTGCAAATAAATAAAAAAAATGTATACCATTCAGAGTTCATGTGCACCATGTGTGTTATTCTCCACTATGATTAACTGACGTTACAGACAAGGCTTGCTATTGTCAAATGACACTCATTGGAACAGAGATACAGCAATTTGTCCACAGGATAGAATATCTACATGGTGGTTTTTCCAGCTGGTAATACCATCCAATATCATTAACCTTTGGTGCATAACTTCTAATAGCTCATTAGAGGAACTTACTGTACTGCACGATGTGTTGCGCAATAGTTTCAGACACAAACACACACACGCACTCTGCTTTATAACTCAGTTTTGATGACAAGCACAAACTAATTTCCTGCATTGAAACCTCATTTGGAGGAACATTTTGATCGTCAATCAAATTTGCATTAGAAGCACTACACTGCTACAGTTTGCAATAGAACAGGTGCTCTCGTCTAGGCTAAGCATCTGTTACATTTAATGCAATGAAAAATACAAATTGAGAGAACTCAACTCATCCATGAAAACCAGGTCTGCACAAAAGCATGGGCAATTTGGGGACAGAATCCTGCAAATGATCGAGAACAGTATAAACCATAACTTTTTCTATGGGATAGTGTTAGGTCTATTTGTATTAATTACCCCATATCCTTGGTCTATTTTAATTTTACATGAAGATTCACAGTGCTTCCGGAGCCTGAGATGGGAGTGAGCATCCCCTAGTGGCGAGCTGAGCAACAGCAGTAGCGGCTGCAGCTCACATACTCTTGAGTGTACAAATATATTGTCCTAATTTTGAGTTGCACCCCCCTTTGCCCTCAGAATAGCGTCAATTTGTCAGCACATGGACACTACAAGGTGTTGAAAGCGTTCCATAGGGATGCTGGCCAATTTTGACTCCGATGCTTCCCACAGTTGTGTCAAGTTGGCTGTATGTCATTTGGCTGGTGGACCATTCTTGATACACATGGGTAAGTGTTGAGCGTCAAAAACCCAGTAGTGTTACAGTTCTTGACACACTCAAACCTGTGCACCTGGCACTTGGCACCTGCTACCGTACCCCATTTAAAGGCACTTAAATATTTTGTCTTGCCCGTTCACCCTCTGAATGGCACACATACACAATCCATGTCTCAATTGTCTCAAGGCTTAAAAAAATATATTTTTTAAAACTGGCTCCTCCCCTTCATCTACACTGAGTGGATGTACAAAACATTAGGAACACCTACTCTTTCCATGACATAGACTGACCAGGTAAATCCAGGTGAAAGCTATGATCCATTATTGATGTCACATGTTAAATCCACCTCCATAATATTAAGTTGCACCCCCTTTCGCCCTCATAACATCCTCAATTCGTCAGGGCATGGCCTCTACAAAGTGTCGAAAGGGTTCCACAGGAATGCTGGCCCATGTTAATTCCAATGCTTTCCACATTGGTGTCAATTTGGCTGGTAGTGGATCTCTACTCCGAATAGCTCGTTCCATCTCATCTCACAGATGCTCACTTGGATTGAGATCGGGGGACTGGGCAGGCCACCGCAGTAAGCTGAATTCACTGTCATGTTCATGGAACCATTCAGGAACAATCCTAGCCTTGTGGCTGCTGAAAAAATCTATTCGCAGATGGATACACTGCTGCCATGAAGGGATTCACCTGATTGGCAATGATGTTCAGCTATCCTGTGGCATTTAAACTTTGCTCGACTTTTATCAAGGGGCTCAACTGTTGATGTGGGGCCTACCTTTGATCTTCATTATCTCAGGCCACAAACTTGATCTGGATGAAAAGTAATTTTTATATGACCAACTGTGCCATCTTTTGTATTTTGCCAAATTTGGTGAAAATGTATACCATTCAGAGTTCATGTGCACCATGTGATGTCTGCTATTCTCCACTATGATTCACTGACGTTACAGACAAGGCTTGCTGTTGTCAAATGACACTCACTGGAACAGAGATACAGAAATCCATTTGTCCACAGGATAGAATGTCTACAAGGTGGTTTTTTCAGCTGGTAAAACCATCCAATATCATTAACCTTTGGCGCATAACTTCTAATAGCTCATTAGAGGAACTTACTCTACTGCACGATGTGTTGCGCAATAGTTTCAGACACAAACACACACATGCACACACTCGGCTTTGTAACTCAACTTTGATGACAAGTACAAACTAATTTCCTGCATTGCAACCCCGTTTAGAGGAAAGTTTTGATCGGCAATCAAATTTGCATTAGAAGCACCACACTGCTACAGTTTGCAATAGAACAGGTGCTCTCGTCTAGGCTAAGCATCTGTTACATTTAATGCAATGAAAAAGGCAAATTGAGAGAACTCAACTCAGTCATGAAAACCAGGTCTGAACAAAAAAAATGGGCAATTTGGGGACAGAATCCTGCAAATGATTGAGAATAGTATAAACCATTACTTTTTCAATGGGATACTGTCCTTGGTCTATTTTAATTTGACACGAAGAGTCATAGTGCTTCCAGAGCCTGAGATGGGAATGAGCATCCCCTAGTGGCGAAATGAGAAACAGCAGCAGTGGTAGCAGCTCACATACTGTTGAGTGTACAACTATATTGCATTAATATTGAGTTGCACCCCTTTTTGCCATCAGAACAATGTCAATTTGTCAGCACATGGACACTACAAGGTGTTGAAAGCGTTCCACAGGGATGCTGGCCCATGTTGACTCTGATGCTTCCCACAGTTGTGTCAAGTTAGCTGTATGTCTGTACTTTGGGTGGTGGACCATTCTTGATACACATGGGAAAGTGTTGAGCGTGACAAACCCAGCAGCGTTGCAGTTCTTGACACACTCAAACCTGTGCACCTGGCACCTACTACCATACCCCATTTAAAGGCACTTAAATATTTTGTCTTGCCCATTCATCCTCTGAATGGCACACATACACAATCCACGTCTCAATTGTCTCAAGGCTTAAAATCAAATCAAATCAAATTTTATTTGTCACATACACATGGTTAGCAGATGTTAATGTGAGTGTAGCGAAATGCTTGTGCTTCCAGTTCCGACAATGCAGTAATAACCAACGAGTAATCTAACTTTAATAATTCCACAACTACTACCTTATACACACAAGTGTAAAGGGATAAAGAATATGTACATAAAGATATGAATGAGTGATGGTACAGAACGGCATAGGCAAGATGCAGTAGATGGTATCGAGTACAGTATATACATATGAGATGAATAATGTAGGGTATGTAAACATAAAAGTGGCATAGTTTAAAGTGGCTAGTGATACATGTATTACATTAAGATGGCAAGATGCAGTAGATGATATAGAATACAGTATATACATATACATATGAGATGAGTAATGTATGGTATGTAAACATTATATTAAGTGGCATTGTTTAAAGTGGCTAGTGATACATATTTTACATCAATTTCCATCCATTTCCATTATTAAAGTGAGTTGGAGTTGAGTCAGTATGTTGGCAGCAGCCACTCAATGTTAGTGGTGGCTGTTTAACAGTCTGATGGCCTTGAGATAGAAGCTGTTTTTCAGTCTCTCGGGCCGTGCTTTGATGCACCTGTACTGACCTCGCCTTCTGGATGATAGTGAGGTGAACAGGCAGTGGCTTGCGTGGTTGTTGTCCTTGATGATCTTTATGGCCTTCCTGTGACATCGGGTGGTGTAGGTGTCCTGGAGGGCAGGTAGTTTGCCCCCGGTGATGCGTTGTGCAGACCTCACTACCCTCTGGAGAGCCTTACGGTATTGGGCGGAGCAGTTGCCGTACCAGGCGGTGATACAGCCCGACAGGATGCTCTCGATTGTGCATCTGTAGAAGTTTGTGAGTGCTTTTGGTGACAAGCCGAATTTCTTCAGCCTCCTGAGGTTGAAGAGGCGCTGCTGCGCCTTCTTCACAACGCTGTCTGTGTGGGTGGACCAATTCAGTTTGTCCGTGATGTGTACGCCGAGGAACTTAAAACTTACTACCCTCTCCACTACTGTCCCGTCGATGTGGATAGGGGGTGCTCCCTCTGCTGTTTCCTGAAGTCAACAATCATCTCCTTTGTTTTGTTGACATTGAGTGTGAGGTTACTTTCCTGACACCACACTCCGAGGGCCCTCACCTCCTCCCTGTAGGCCGTCTCGTCGTTGTTGGTAATCAAGCCTACCACTGTAGTGTCGTCCGCAAACTTGATGATTGAGTTGGAGGCGTGCATGGCCACGCTTCCGTGGGTGAACAGGGAGTACAGGAGAGGGCTCAGAACGCACCCTTGTGGGGCCCCAGTGTTGAGGATCAGCGGGGTGGAGATGTTGTTACCTACCCTCACCACCTGGGGGCGGCCCGTCAGGAAGTCCAGTACCCAGTTGCACAGGGCGGGGTCGAGATCCAGGGTCTCGAGCTTGATGACGAGTTTGGAGGGTACTATGGTGTTAAATGCTGAGCTGTAGTCGATGAACAGCATTCTCACATAGGTATTCCTCTTGTCCAGATGGGTTAGGACAGTGTGCAGTGTGGTTGCGATTGCGTTGTCTGTGGACCTATTGGGGCATTAAGCAAAATGGAGTGTGTCTTGGGTGTCAGGTAGGGTGGAGGTGATATGGTCCTTGACTAGTCTCTCAAAGCACTTAATGATGACGGAAGTGAGTGCTACAGGGCGATAGTCATTTAGCTCAGTTACCTTAGCTTTCTTGGGAACAGGAACAATGGTGGCCCTCTTGAAGCATGTGGTAACAGCAGACTGGGGTAAGGATTGATTGAATATGTTCTTAAACACACCAGCCAGCTGGTCTGTGCATGCTCTGAGGACGCGGCTGGGGATGCCGTCTGGGCCTGCAGCCTTGCAAGGGTTAACACGTTTAAATGTTTTTCTCACGTTGGCTGCAGTGAAGGAGAGTCTGCGGGTTTTGGTAGCGGGCCGTGTCAGTGGCACTGTATTGTCCTCAAAGCAAGCAAAGAAGTTATTTAGTCTGTCTAGGAGCAAGACATCCTGGTCCGCGACGGGGCTGGTTTTCTTTTTGTAATCCGTGATTGACTGTAGACCCTGCCACATACCTCTTGTGTCTGAGCCGTTGAATTGCAACTCTACTTTGTCTCTATATTGACACTTAGCTTGTTTGATTGCCTTCCGGAGGGGAAAAAAAAAGCTACACTGTTTGTATTCGGTCATGTTTCCGGTCACCTTGCCCTGTTTAAAAGCAATGGTTTGCGCTTTCAGTTTCGCATGAATGCTGCCATAAATCCACGGTTTCTTGTTTGGGAATGTTTTAATAGTTGCAGTGGGTATGACATCGCCGATGCACTTTCTAATGAACTAGCTTACCGAATCAGCGTATTCGTCAATGTTGTTGTTGGACGCAATGCGGAACATATCCCAATCCACGTGATTGGAAGCAGTCTTGAAAAATCCTTATTTAACCTGTTTCCTTCCCTTCATCTACGCTGATTGATGTGGATTGCCATCAATAAGGGATCTTGGCTTTCACTTGGATTCACCTGGTCAGTCTATGTCATGGAAAGAGCAGGTTTTCCTAATGTTTTGAACAGTCAAGTGTACAGTACATGACTGGATTTAATCACATCCTCCATTGTCTTGTCTCCCCAGTTAACATATCGCAAATTATTTAAATGTTTTGATGACAGCCTACACAGTACCATGTCACCCTACCATAACCTTCAACTCAAGTTCTTAATCAACCATGCATCCATAAATATAGTAATATTGGTATTGTCTATTTCTAGTTTTATACTGTATCGAGAATAGTATAAACCATTACCATGAGTTTTCTACAGCAAAACACATCAAACATTGAACTCTATAGAAACTGTCTTGAAAAAGAGACAAATAATTTCCTATTCTTGTCACAAAGATCTGTAAGCAAACATTTCCTTCTATATTCTTCTCTCTCACTCTTTCCTCTCCTCCATTTTTCTCTCTCCGTCTGTCAGGGGCAGCAGAGTGCAAAGCATTACATTAAGAAATATTCAAGCAATATTCTAATGTTGCCGATTGCTATTCAGACAGGCATTAGAAACTGACTAATCTAATATGCCTCAGACTCTATCACTCTCACAGTCACTCATCGAGCCAGCAGAGATAATACAAACCACACAGGCCAGCGGGGTTAGAGAAACCTGCCCCACGCAACATAATGTCTCCTCAAAATAATGGAGCTTCTAATGGCAGACGCAGCACCCGTCAAATGATATTTGGAGAGACAGCGAGAGAGAGAAATAAAGAGAAACATTTAGGAAAAAAAAGAAAATTGTGGGCACATTGCATGTTTTCTTCCTCTCTTTTAATTGTCTTCACGCTTCCCACCCTCCCTCATCCCATCCACCCCACTAATCTTTGCATTCATCATGTAATATAGTTAATGATGAAAAGGCTATTATCTCCTGATGTTCCATTGTGGAGAGCTGCTTCTCAGCGTAATGGCGGCCAGTTTGAAATTAATACAGCATGGATGATGGATGTTGTTGGATAGAGCTTCTCTCAGATTGGCAGCTTAATATTTCCTAATGAGGGATTGGAATGAGTGAAATGGGTTTCAAATAAGGGTCACAACCAGGTATGAAGGGGCAAAAGAAGCAGAGGTATTGGTTGGTTGTGAGTTTGAATCCCATCATCATCTTTGTGGCATGGACTTGTTTGACCCAATTGTCAATAGTTTTATGGACCCTGAAAAGACTTAGATATGGAGCTACCACATATTTAGCCCCTGGGAGTCATGGCATCTTACACAATGGTCACTGGTAATACAGTATTACAGTTCTGAGGGCCTTTTTTTTTTAGATAGGCCTAAACACACCAAATGTGGCACAGAGGTAGATTCATGTAGTTTTTAGTTTGCAGACGACACAACAGTAGTATACCTGATTACCAACAATGATGAGACAGCCTACAGGGAGGAGGTGAGGGCCCTGGGAGTGTTTTGCCAGGAAAACAACATCTCACTCAACGTCAACAAAACAAAGGTGCTGATCGAGCACCCCCCTATCCACATCGACTGGACCGCAGTGGAGAAGGTGGAAAGATTCAAGTTTCTCGGCATACACATCACTGACAAACTGAAATGGTCCACCCACACAGACAGTGTGGTGAAGAAGGCGTAAGAGCGCCTCTTCAACCTCGGGAGGAAAATTTGGTTTGGCACCTTAAACCCTCACAAACTTTTACAGATGCATAATTGATAGCATTCTGTCCGGCTGTATCACGCCTGGTATGGCAACTGCACCGCCCGCAACCGCAGAGCTCTCCAGAGGGTGTTGCGGTCTGCCAACGTATCACCGGGAGCAAACTACCTGCCCTCCAGGACACCAACAGCACCCGATGCCACAGGAAGGCAAACAAGATCATCAAGGACAACAACCACCCAAGCCACTGCCTGTTCACCCCGCTATCATCCAGAGGGCGAGGTCAGTACAGGTACATCAAAGCTTGGACCGAAACACTGAAAAACAGCTTCTATCTCAAGGTCATCAGACTGTTAATAGTCATCACTAGCACCATAGAGGCTGCTGTCCTATATTCATAGACTTGACATCACTGGACACCTTAATTAATAATGGAACACTAGTCACTTTAATAATATTTACATATTTTGCATTACTCATATCATATGTCTATACTGTATTCAATTCTACTGTATTTTAGTCTATGCTGCTCCGACATTGCTCGTCCAAATATTTATATCTTCTTAATCCCATTCTTTTACTTTAGATGTGTGTGTATTGTTGTGAAATTGTTAGATATTACTTGTTAGATATTACTGCACAGTTGGAGCTAGAAACACAAGCATTTCGATACACCCACAATAACATCTGCGAAACATGTGTTTGTGACCAATAACATTTGATTTGATTTGATGTACCCCGAAAAGATTTAGAAATGGAGGTACCACTGCTTTGGCCCATGGGGGGCTGTGGCAGCTGTCTAACAAAATGCCTTGGACCCCTAATTAGGCTAGATGGAATTCTGTATGTTATAGTTTAGAGACCGTTCTGTACCTCTTTATGTCGTATATCAACCAATGTCTGCCATTGGTTGATATACGGCATAAAATGCATGGTGTCAGGTCAGGTCCAAGGCCATGAGTTCCTTTAGCTTATTAGCCACTAGTAAATTAGCTGGTTAGTTCAATTGCTTTTGATACTGTACTCATCTCTTTTGGAGGGTGTATATTTTGCCTGTGTTTGCCTCCACTGACCCAATAATTATTATTTTAAATTATGATTTTGGAGGACCCTTAGGGCAGGCGTCTCCAACCTTTTCTAGCATGAGAGATATTTTAAGAAAAAATTACATTTTGTACTTTTTTTTTATAGCATTCAAATAGGCACATTCTTCTCTTCCCCGCATCCTTGGTGTACAAGAGATATGTTTTCTGTCTGGGATATACCTGGTAAAATAATGGCTGATAAACAACTCTAATTCTATTTTCCTGAATTCTGTTTTCTCTGTTAAATTTTTCCTGGTTTGGGATTTGTTTCTGTTTTGTATTGTCAATATTACAATTATTCAAAGAGAAACAATGAAAATGGATGTTCTGAGTCCATGTCAAGGATTAAATCACACGAGAAGAAACACGGTAAAATGTTTGAGTGTAATTCCTGTATAATTGCGCATCTGGCAAGAGAGGAATGTACCACGGAGGGAAAAAGAGAGGAACAAGAGGTTGAAGAGAATGAGAGAGTCTGAATCTTTTGAAGATGGAGGAAAGAGGAGGAGGTGTGTCGAAGAAGGTAGGTGTCAAGTGAAAACATAGTGAACCGTACGCCAGACCGAGTTCTGGAGGTGAAGTGGAAGTGAATGAGGGCGAGTTAAGTGAGGTGGAAGGTGTTGTGAAGAGTTCGGAGCCCGAGCCTGGCATTGTTGGACCTGATAAAGAAGAATCTGGTCCAGTAGGAGTGAAATGTTTGGAAAAAAGTAGATCCTCGCCTTTGGGTGGATCCATTTGTGGTTTCAAGGTGGGTGGGAAAGGAGTTGGGTGGAGTTGAATCAGTGAAGGTAACCTGATGTGGACCCCAGAGGAAGGGGAGGCCCATCCTCCTCAGTGAATGTCATAAAAATCTAAATAGTGAAACATTAAAAAAAGGTATCCTTTGTAGATAAAACTAGACTAAATATATTCACGTCACCAAATTTTGCAATGTAGGTCTACAGTAGCCTCAGCAGCACTCTGTATGGTGTAGCCGGAGGACAACTAGATCCATCCTCTTCTAGGTACTCTGACTTCAATACAAAACCTAGGTGGCTCAAGGTTCTCAACCCCTTCCATAGACTTATAAAAGCTCTTGCTGCATGAACTGACATGTCAACCCAATCAAAGGATCAGAGAATGAATCTAGTACTGAAAGCATAAGTTACCGCTAGTGAGTCCTGCAGTGCATAAAATGTGTTAGCTTAGCCTATTCAAACAACCAGCTCAAACAGAGAGGGATGCTATGTTAGCTACCTGGCTATGGTTATCCAACACTGGAACTCTTCCAAATCAAGGTAAGCTTTTGATTTAATTAATTTATTGCCACTGGGGCCCACCGGTGTAACTGCTAAACTGCTTTCTGAATGTACACTTTACTGCATGTTGTAGCGGGTTTACTAACGTGCTAGTTGTATTAGTTCTAGTTGACTATGACGTGACAATGTAGGCTGTTTGTAGTGGATAGCGGTCATGATATGAAGGTTTGGCTTAGAAAGATTCTTTCACCTGGTAACAGACAGCTGAAGGGAAAAGGTGAGAGGAGGACAATTCGCAAATAGTTGTGAGAAGGAATTATATATACAACGAATTATATATAGAAACTCTTATTTGCAACTGTTGGACTAATGATTACACCCTAGCTCAGCTAGATGCAGGCAAGAGGGTGCAAGGTGGTATTTTAAATGTGTCACTGTCTGTCATCTTGATTACTCAAAATTCTCTCGACCTGTCCACCTACGTCGTAAACTTTCATTCAAAGGCTAGTTTGTAACAACCAAATGATGGGTACAGGGATAATTTCAGTATCATGTAGTAGCCTAAACCTACCGATGTTACATTAAGCTGAGTGAATGGAATATGAATAACAGCCATCCAATATGCTGCAATAGAAATAAGGCCATGCTCATAATTTAAAAAAATAAATAATCCTCCCTCATCTTAAAGGGCACCGACCACCGCTGGTGATATTTGTTTGTGTTTACTCTGCCCAGAGGGAGCGGGCACTCCATGTCACGCAACTTGGGTCAAGATCTGTTTATTGCTTTGTGCTCAGGAATAGGGCACGATTGAAAGGAGTGATGATATGGGCTAGAGCGAATTGTGGAGGCGGAGCAATTGAAGTTGAAGATTCCTGTTTTTTTTTTGTGATGCACGCTGTTTGGTGCTACGCAGACCCCCACTGTCAGGCCTTTTGAGTTTTGAGTCAAAGTATCAGAGTATTTACCAGACAAAGTCATGATAGAATATATCAGTTATCTTGTGAGAGCTTTTGAGCCGAACCCACTGCAGTGTTTCAAATGCAACCTTTCCGGTCAGTGTGTCACAGGAGAGAGATTCTAGGTTGAAGTGGCCAGAGTCAGAGTAGTGCAGAAGGTGTCATATGCTGAGGCATTGAAGAAAGTAGAGGAGGATGGGTCAAGGGTGAAGGATACCTAGAAGATCCCTGTGAGTAGTAGATCTGTGCCAGCTTAGAGGGATAGGCCAATGAGTGATACACTGTAAGCTTCAGTAAGGTTAGCTTTTTTAGCTTTCATTTCAATGGTTATCAACTGTATGGCAGAAATGGAACATGAATCACATAAAATAGATGTTGTGGTGGCAGCTGCAGAGAAGTATTTGGGTATACGAGATTTGACTTCAGAAGAGTTACAGGGTGTGTTGAGTTGTGGTGCCCCATCCGTCCAGGCTGTTGGCATGGTGCAGGAGCAGATAGGGTCAAAGCAGTGGAATGAGGTAATGTGTTTTTAATGAGTGTAGGGTCAGTTGGAAGGGTGTTTTTATTATTATATATATAATAAAAAAAGGTGACTACCTCATGAAGTTGGTTGAGAGAATGCCAAGAGGTGCAAAGCTGTCATCAAGGCAAAAGGTGGCTACTTTGAAGAATCTCAAATATAAAATATATTTTGATTTGTTTAACACTTTTTTTTGTGGTTACTACATGATTCCATATGTGTTATTTCATAGTTTTGATGTCTTCGCTATTATTCTACAATGTAGAAAATAGTACAAATAAAGAAAAACCCTTGAAGGTGTGTCCAAAACTTTGACTGGTATTCTATGTCAAATATATAAGTTGAAGACTATGCGACTGCTTGACATTCCCGGGAACTCCTAACCACACATTTTCGTTTGCATGGCATCACCTGTGAAATCTCATGTGAAAAATATCCAAGTGCAACTTAATGTAAAATATCATGGCATGTGAAGTGTTCCAAAACCAAATTTCACAAGTAAAAAATTGCTTTCTTTTTCTCTTTCATGCATGACTTATGATGACACACATGAGCTGGACTTTATCACCATGATGAGCTGGCCCCTCTGCTAAAGATGAGTTATTAGTTATTAACTACATTAGTAGGGGTTATAAAGATATCCTAAAAGTTGACACGTGCAGTGCATTCGGAGAGTATTCAGACCCCTTGACTTTTTCCACATTTTGTTACGTTAGAGCCTTATTCTAAAATGCATTAAAATAAATTGTTCCCTCATCAATCAATACACAATAAGAAAGCAAAAAATGTTTTTGGGAAATGTTTACAAATGTATTACAAATAAAAAACATCACAACCTGTCAGGTTGGATGTGGAACGTCTCTGCACAGCTATTTTCAGGTCTCTCCAGAAATGTTAGATTGGGTTCAAGTTCGGGCTCTGGCTGGCCCACTTAGGGACATTTAGAGACATCCCGAAGCCACTCCTGCATTGTCTTGGCTGTGTGCTTAGGGTTGTTGTCCTGTTGGAAGGTGAACTTTTGCCCCAGTCTGAGGTCCTGAGTGTTCTGGAGCAGGTTTTCATCAAGGATCTCTTTGCACTTTGCTCTGTTCGTCTTTCCCTTGATCCTGACTAGTCTCCCAGTCCCTGCCGCTGAAAAACATCCCCACAGCATGATGCTGCCACCACCATGCTTCCCGGTTGGGATGGTGCCAGGTTTTGATGCTTGGCATTCAAATCAAATCATATTGGTCACATACACATGTTTATCAGATGTTATTGCGGGAGTAGCGAAATGCTTGTGTTTCTAGCTCCAACAGTGCAGTAATATCTAACAATTCCACAAAAATACATACAATACAAACAAATCCAAAATAAAGGAATGGAAGTATGAATATATAAAGGCCAAAGAGTTCAATCTTGGTTTCATCAGACCAGAGAATCTTGTTTCTCATGGTCTGAGAGTCCTTTAAGTGCCTTTTGGCAAACTCCAAGCGGGCTGTCATGTGCCTTTTACTGAGGAGTGGCTTTCGTCTGGCCACTCTACCATAAAGGCCTGATTGGTGGAGTGCTGCAGAGATGGTTGTCCTTTTGGAAGGTTCTCCCAATCTCCACAAAGGAACTCTGCAGCTCTGTCAGAGTGACCAACAGGTTCACCTCCCTGACCAAGGCCTTTCTCCCCCGATTGCCAGCTCTAGGAAGAGTCTTGGTGATTCCAAACTTCTTCCATTTTAGAATGATGGAGTCCACTGTGTTCTTGGGGACCTTCAATGCTGCAGAAATGTTTTGGTACTCTTCCCCAAATCTGTGCCTCGGCACAATACTGTCTCATGGCTTGGTTTTTGCTCTGACATTCACTGTCAACTGTGGGACCTTATGTAGACAGGTGTGTGCCTTTCCAAATAATGTCCAATCAATTGAATTCACCACAGGTGGACTCCAATCAAGTTGTAGAAACATCTCAAGGATGATCAATGGAAACTGGATGCACCTGAGCTCAATTTCGAGTCTCATAGCAAAGGGTCTGAATTCTTAAATAAATACGTTTTTTATTTTTCACATATTTCTAAAAACCTGTTTTCACTTCGTCATTACGAAGTGTAGATTGATGAGTAGACCGAATACTTTCCGAATGCACTGTATAGCACAGCAATAGCCACAGCTTCGGAAGAACATGAGAGAAAATGGCTTACATATACACAAATGATTGTGTGTGTTGAATCCTAGTAGCCCTTTCCTGCAGTCAAATGACCTAGTGGCTTCATGGGTGGAATGTTATAATTCATCATCATTTCATAATGAATAAACATTGTAAAAAAAAAAAAACGCTGAAAATCGGGTGTTTCTACGTCAAACGGTTTTGTTATATTTCAGTCTTCTATGATGTACTGTATGTAAAGTGTAATATTGGGATGCAAACTCAAAAGTAAATACATTTCAACTCTATATTTGACATGGCACATTTTTTTTATGCCCATAACCATGTGTGTGAAGTGTATAACGTTTGTTACAAAGTACTAGATTTATTTAACACTGCCAAGAAACACTGACCCTGATTTAGCCCACTGCAGTAAAATGTTAATAATGCAGAAAAAAACTATGATTGGGTCACACATGGCCAACATTTTAACCTTAGCCCTACTCCCTCTCAAATGCTACCAACAAACAACCTATCAAAGAATACATTGAAATTATACTCAGTGTAATTCTGTGATGTACTGGTAAATTACATTTGTAAGTCAAAAGAGTTATGGTGTGTCAGTCAGTAAGAGGAACTGAGGCAAGTTCTCTCAATCTGTCTATGTCTCACAGATACTTTAAAGGGTATGATGCAGAAAACCAGTAAATATCTGGTGTGAACATATTTTGCATCATGCAGCGCGACACAACTCATTCGCATAGAGTTGATCAGGGCGTTGATTGTGGCCTTTGGAATGTTGTCCCACTCCTCTTCAATGGCTGTGCGAAGTTGCTGGATATTGGTGGGAACTGGAACATGCTGTCGTACACGTCAATCCAGAGCATCCCAAACGGGCTCAATAGGGGACATGTCTGGCGAGGATGCAGGCCATGGAAGAACTGGGACATTCCAGGAATTGTGTACAGATCCTTGAGACATGGGGCGGTGCATTATCATGCTGAAACATGAGGCGATGACGGCAGATGAATGGCACAACAATGGGCCTGCCCATACTATAACCCCACCACCACCATGGGGCACTCTGTTCAAAACGTTGACATCAGCAAACAGCTTGCCCACACGATGCCATACACACTGTCTGCCATCTGCCCGGTACAGTTGGACATTCCTACAGTCAGCATGCAAATTGCACGCTCCCTCAAAACTTGAGACATCTGTGGCATTGTGTTGTGCGATAAAACTGCACATTTTAGGCCTGTTATTGTCCCCAGAACAATGCGGACCTGTGTAATGATCACAATGTTTAATCAGGTTCTTGATGTGCCCCACCTGTCAGGTGGATGGATTATCTTGGTAAAGGAGAAATGCTCACTTACAGGGATGTAAACAAATGTGTGCACAAAATTTGACAAAAATAAGCTTTACATGTTGTGTTTATATTTTTGTTCAGTATAATATGATTAAATATCGATGATCAAATAAATCTAAGTCAAATATGCATAACGCATTAACTTCTCTAGGTGCTGTAACAGTACCAACGTCCGCCACAGAGTGGCGCTTAAGGACCACAAAGGTAAAGGAGCAGAACATCTAATCTCTACAGAGCTGGTAGGCATGTCTAGCCTTTTCATAAAGACCATTCATTCATTCAACAAGCACAAAACTTGGTTGAGAATTTCTTCAGCATCATTTCAAAAGTAATTAATATTTCATCAAGTTCCACTTTAGTTATAACAAGAGCCTATCATCTTAGCCCAGACCCAAATTTCATTTGACACCAGCAGTCCCACTTCTCAAATAAATCAGCTCAGCTCCTCTTCTACCAGGACTACAAGTTGAATAATTATGGACAGTGTCTACTAATAATGCTGTCACACAGGTAGGCCTGGGAGAGATGGCACACTTTAGAGAACACACACACATACTGTACTGCACGCTCAGTGGTCCCACTGTACTGCACGCTTAGTGGTCCCACTGTACTGCACGCTCAGTGGTCCCACAGGGCCAGAGCAATGGCACACTTTAAGGAACTCACACGACCTAACAGAGCTGTTCAGGGTGCTCTAAATGCAGTGTTATGCACAGTTTCTGCTCCATCAGTAATTTGGCCAAATAGACTCGAGCGTCTCCTCTGGCATATAGACACAATATAACTTGGTTGAAGTCAAAGGTCAAGAAGATGGTGTCTACAGTGCTACAAAATCTAACGCTTGCTGGTAGCATTGTTAGAAATGCTGTAAAATTCTCGAGGTAATGCGTGGTATCTATAGAAACAAACTGAAGGTGATTCAACATAAACTAGGGGGTAATGTGTGTCTATTGAAATATGCTTGACGTGACCTTTTGGTAGCCAGACGGGCCCAAGGCTTTACTGCTCCTTCACAAATTAGACAACACCGAAGACCAGTGACTGCAGTGACTCATGCACTGCCCCGTAGCTTAGCCGCTAATTGTGTTGTGTGTTAGTTTAGTATTTAGTATTTTATTAGAATCCCCCTTAGCTGTTGCCAAGGCAGCAGCTACTCTTCCTGAGGCTCAAACAGAGATAAAACGTTACATCAAACAAATGATTGTGCATTATACAAATGGACATTGCTCCATTATTACATTACAATATTACAATACTACATTACATTACTAGGAATAATGTGTGTGTGAGTGTGTCTCTTCACAGTCCGTGGGTGTGCCGTGCCGTGAGGTGTTGTTTAATCTTTTTAAAAATGCATTTTTTATCTGATTTTACTGCTAGCTTGATTTACCTGAGTTGGAAGAGAATTGCATTTAGTTATGGCTCTATACAGTACTGTGCGATTCCTAGCCTCGTGTGTGTGTGTGTGTGTGTGTGTGTGTGTGTGTGTACGTGTACCTCCAGAAAATGTGTCAAAGCCATAATTCATCTGTGGGAGTCAGAAGAGCAATTCCACAGTCACAGAAAAACCTCAAGGGTCAAAAGAATTATCCTAGCATGTATTATTAGAAACCATGAATCACTATAGTATACGTAATCTTTACAATTTGTATTTGCTCTTATCGCGCTCCTAGTGTTAATTCTGTCATATAATCTCAGTTGAATAGGCTCTCAGGCACAACCAGTCGATGATTATGGTGTTAATAATGAGCCAAGCATGGCGAGCCGATCAATCCTGAAGGAGAGCAAAAAGGGCAGCTTTTCCATTCCACGGGTCCATATGAGGCCCATAAAGATCTGTTCTGCTGTAAAGGCTCGCTCCGTTTAAAGGTCACCTGCTGTCCTGTCGTAACACACACACACACACACACACACCGTCTTTGCCTCTACCTCACACACATTGTCGCGCTGGCTGACTCTGTGACATCTCCATTAGTCCTAATCCTAAAGACAAAGAGCCGTTCCAATCCATTACAGTACATACCCTCAGGATTCCCGTTAAAACTCAGTTCAAACCATGCCCTTGTAGTCCAGAGACCTGTTCCAAGCCATTATCAACCATGCTCTTGCAGAAGAGAGTTTCTATTCCAGTCCATTAGAAAACATGATTGTGTATACTAGGAGATGGAGTTTTATTTCCTGGAAATCCACGATTCAATGGACCAATTCCAAACCTATAAATTTGTTCCCCTACATATTTTTAATAGCAAAATGTCCATGTAGCCTATGTACATCAAACTCTTCAAAGAGTTCTGTATTTTCATGACAAAATTCGCAACTGGTTCATTATCTCCCTCAAGTGACCAATAGCAAATCCACAAAGATACACAGAGGAGTCTGCTCTGCCCCCCCCCCCCCCCCTCTCCCACAGGTGTAATTGACCTCTATGTGAACTCCAGACCTCATCTGTAAGCAAGCATATATCTTTGATAAAGTTATCCAGGGGAAATACTGCAATGCCAGCCTTCCATGGCCGGATAAATCTCAAACTCAGCACTTCTGCAGTCTCCTCACAGCTTGGACTCTTCTGTGTTTGTATAGGAGAGCCGAGCTGTGTGTGTGTATGTGTGTGCACATGTGTGTGTGCCTCCTTGCCTGCATGTGTATATGTGTGTGTGTGTGTGTGTGTGTGTGCATGCGTGCCTGCCTCTGTGTGTGCGCATGTGTGTTTTGTAATGAGTGTCCCTGGAAGACAGTGTTTCTTGTTGGGCTAGGAGCTGGTCCTTCATGCCACACTCCCCCATGCGGTCTCAAAGTGGACAGACATTCTGCGTGCTGTTTACTGCACAGTGTAACGCTAAGGGGAATAACTGTAACCTCGGTCGTCCTGCAGCTTGTAGAGACCAGTCAGGTGGAAGATACACCACGAGAGAACTGGAGTGAAAAAGAGAAACAAAAATGTTTAAAAAACAAGCAGACATGCTACACAGTTAGAACACACTACAATAACAATACATGACACAATCTCTATTGAATGGTTTGTTAATTCTTCAATGCCTCAAGGTGCTCATCATCGTGGATGATTATCAGTCTGTCAGAGCCAATCTGTGGTCTCAGTTGAAAATTAAAATAGAAGGATTAGTTGTCAACATGACCCAAAATAACATCATTCTTTTCATATGATGTATTATTCATTTAACACACTCAAACTATTTTTTTGCCCTAAGAAAACAAACATCTTCAGGGCCATTCAAGTTGATAACTGCACTCAAACTCAAATGTTGTATCTATAATGTAGAACTGCTGCGAGAATCAAATGCAAAATGAAATGGAGGAAGGATGCATTAAGACTGAAGTTGTTGTGTGATTATAACGCACATCTGTATTTTTTTCCACTTTACCAGTAATCTTCTCAATGATGTCCCTGGTCCAGTCTAAATCTGTGTACACTGTAAACCTGTCATTACTCAAACCGTTTGAAGAAAGCCGTTGTACTTAATATATCTGAGTACAGTTACTTAACCTTTTACCACAGTGGGCTAAATCAGGGTCACACAGAGGGTTTCTTGGTAGTCTTAAACAAATCTGCTTTGAAACAAAAGTACACACCTCACACAGATGGTTATGGGCTTAAAAAAAGAAGACACCTGTACAATGTTCCCTCAAAAAAAATGAGGCACTGAGCAAATGTCAGGTCTGCTGAGTGCAAACTTGAACGTTGTGAAAATTCTGTCTTGGGTTTACTGTGAACCCTGAGGCTGTACCCGCTTTACGTTACAGTTATAACATTGGCCAAGTAGGCTACTGTGGCTATTTGATCATAATCTAGGCCTATCAGAGTGGCCTACAATCAAAAGCAATGGAGAAAATGCCTCCCATAACATTTTTACATGGAAATAGCTGTTCTATCATTCAGCCTACAGTAGCCCGTAGGCCTACATTCCGTGACACTTTTGGAAAAAATATTCAGCGCTTGACATTAACCTGTTTATCCACTTGTCCTTCAGACAAGGAGGTGACTGAAAATGTGTTATTTGATGCAAGAAACTACTTTACAAAATAAATTATTATTCCCATTCCATTATTACAGAGAATCAGACAAATTATGCTACCCTCTGCCTATTTGCTACTTATCTGCTAGCTTATTCAAGCCTGTCTCAAAATACAACACTGCCCATTTAAGACATAACAAATTCTCTTTACCTGACTTGCTTTTCAAACATAGCTAGAAATGCACACGTTGTGTGCTCTTGTAGGAAGCAACCACTCCCCCATTGGTGACTAGAAATTAGTTATAACTGGGCTAGTGACACACTTACTGGCAAAGAATATGAACAAATGTGCACACATGGCTACGTGAAGCTCTCGCTTTGATCTCAAAACAAGCGCATCTACTCACGACCACTCATGCTGTAAACACAGTTCAGTTCAAAGTGAACGGCACAGATCCATATTAGGCAATGTACTATTTTCATATAAGGATACTGCATCTGTGACTGGTTATGCCGCACTGGTCTGTAGAGTATGGGCTAGAGTGTGAGTCCTGCCTGTCAATGCAATAGAATACTACTCTGGTGTGTTCTGCCTACAAGAAAATCTTTGCATAATAAGTCTTGCATAATTAATTTTGTTTCGGTATGTGGCATTGAAAGCAGATAATATTGGCAATTCCCACAGTAGAGGGAAACATTGATAATGTTAACTAAAGGGAAAAACTAGAACTTTGAGTGAAGTTCAATCTCGTGCTTCTCTGCTGCAGGCTGATATTGCTTCTGCGCAGCAGTCCCTGGGAGCTGGCGCACCTGTGCAGCTTAGAGAGAACATTGTACCTGTACCATGTCAGATATAGAGTTGAAATCTATTCAATTTGAGTTTGCATCCCAATATAACATTGTACATCAAGACTGAAAAATAACAAAACTGTTTCACATAGAAACACCAGATTTTTGGCAGATTAAAATAAAAAATAATTGTTTATTAATTATGAAAGTATGAAAAATATGAATAACGTTCCACTCATGGAGTCACTACTGTAGGTCAATTGACTGCAGGAAATGGATACAGTGATTTTGTAGTCATTACTCGAACTGATAGAGTCACTGTGACCCTGTAGTGTAGGGGTTCTAGATTTTAGTTCTATCAGATTGAACATTTTGAGTACGAAACCACTGAGCCATGCCTCCAATATAATTTCCCGGGGTGCCTTTGAGTAAAATGTGGAGTTACCACCCATGACAGTATTTGTTAGTGACAGATACATGGTTGTTGAATTTGATCATTTTCAATAGGGATGCACGATATATCGGTGAACATATTGGAATCAGCCGATATTAGCTTAAAATGCCAACATAGGTATCGTGAAAAAACTATATCAAAGCTGACGTGCATACCTATATAACGAAGGTACATGACGGCACGTACAATTTTACGCTATACGTGCAACACAGCTTTCATAAACTAGCCTACAATGTCTGCTGTGTGGATCGAAAAATCAGCAAGTCAAGCAGTCATATGAAAGAGTAACAACATTTCAGCGTAATTTCGGCTAAATCTATCATTGCCAATCAAATGTTCTCTGTCGACGCTGGGCCAATTGTGCGCCGCCCTATGGGACTCCCAATCATGGCCGGATGTGATATAGCCTGGATTCGAACTAGAGACTGTAGTGACGCCTCTTGCACTGAGATGCAGTGCCTTAGACCGCTGCGTCCATGTGTGTGTGTTAACTAGTTAACTGTACTAGAATGCTTAAAAGGCCGCTAAAAATGTAAATATCGGTTATCGGTAACAGGGTTTTTTTTTTGGCAAGGAAAATATCGGATATCGGTATCGGCAAAAAAATGTAATATCGGTGCATCACAAATTTTCAGTCCAGTGGCCTTCACAAATTGAGTTCCTAGTTCAATGTTATCATTATAATTAAACTCTTTATGACAATACATTACATATCTCATGATGACTTATTTTGAGGCCTAGCTTTACCCAAATCAAATCAGAGTTTATTAGTCACATGTACAGGGTTGCATATGTAATTGCGGGGCAGTGCAATTCTTATGCAGCGAGCTCCAACAATGCAGGTTAAAGAGAAGTGAGTGAAACAATAATAATAATAATAATAATAATAATAATAGTAATATTACTAAGCAAAATAATAGAATATAAAAAAGATCGCAAGATGGCATATATAGTACTTCAGAAAGTATTCAGACACCTTGACTTTTCCCACATTTTGTTGCGTTACAGCCTTATTCCAAAATGGATTAAATAAACTTTTTCCCTCAGCAATCTACACACAATACCTCATAACGAGAAAGCGAAAACAGGTTTTTAGAAATGTATGCAAATGTAAAAAAAAATAAAAAAACAGAAATACCTTATTTACATAAGTATTAAGCCCCTTTGCTATGAAACTTGAAATGGAGCTCAGGTGCATCAGGTTTCCATTGATCATCCTTGAGATATTTCTACAACTTGATTGGAGTCCAGCTGTATTAAATGCAATTGATTGGACATGTTTTGGAAAGGCACACACCTGTCTATATAAGGTCCCACAGTTGACAGTGCATGTCAGAGCAAAAACCAAAGTCGAAGGAATTGTCTGTAGAGCCCCGAGACAGGATTGTGTCGGGATCTGGGGAAGGGTACCAAGAAATGTCTGCAGCATTGAAGGTTCCCAAGAACACAGTGGCCTCCATCATTCTTAAATGGATGAAGTTTGGAACCACCAAGACTCTTCGTAGAGCTGGCTGCTTGGCCAAACTGAGCAATCGGGGGAGAAGGGCCTTGGTCAGGGAGGTGACCAAGAACCTGATAGTCACTCTTACAGAGCTCTTGAGTTCTTCCATAGAGATATAAGAACCTTCCAGAATGACAACCATCTCTGAGCACTACACCAATCAGGCCTTCATGGTAGAGTGGCCAGAAAGAAGCCACTCCTCAGTAAAAAGCACATGACAACCCGCTTGGAGTTTGTCAAAAGACACATAAAGACTCTCAGACCATGAGAAACAAGATTCTCTGGCCTGATGAAACCAAGATTGAACTCTTTAGCCTGAATGCCAAGAGTCACGTCTGGAGGAAAACTGGCACCATCCCTACGGTGAAGCACAGTGGTGGCAGCATCATGCTGTGGGGATGTTTTTCAGTGGCAGGGACTGAGAGGCATGTCAAGGTTGAGGCAAAGATGATTGGAGCAAAGTAGAGAGAGATCCTTGATGGAAACCTGCTTCAGAGTGTTCAGGACCTCAGACTGGGGCAGAATTTCACCTTCCAATAGGACAACAACCCTTAGCGCACAGCCAAGACAACACAGGAGTGGCTTCAGAACAAGTCGCTGAATGTCCTTGTGGCCCAGCCAGAGCCAGGACATGAATCTGATCAAACTTCTCCGGAGAGACCTGAAAATAGCTGTGCAGCAACACTCCCCATCCAAACTGACAGAGCTTGAGAGGATCTGGAGAGAAGAATGGGAGAAACTCCCCAAACACAGGTGTATCATGCTTGTAGCGTCATACCCAGTATAATTTAAGGCTGTAATCGCTGTTTCAACAAAGTAAAGAGTAAAGGGTCTGAATACTTATTAAAATGTGATATTTCAGTTTATATATATATATATAAATTAGCAAAAAAAACATTTCATCTGTTTTGATTTGTCATGATGGGGTACTGTGCGTAGAAAACCAAATTTGAATTTGAATAAGGCTATATGTAACGTAACAAAATGTGGAAAAAGTCAAAGGGTCTGAATACTTTCCGAATGCACTGTATATAAACAGTACCAGTCAAGTTTGGACACATCTACTCATTCCAGGTTTTTTTTACTTTTTATTTATTATTATTATTTTTTACTAATTTCTACATTGTATAGTCATGGCCAAAAGTTTTGAGAGTGACACAAATATTAAGTTTATACAAAGTCTGCTGCCTCAGTTTGTATGATGGCAATTTGCATATACTCCAGAATGTTATGAAGAGTGATCAGATGAATTGCAAAGTCCCTATTTGCCGTGCAAATGAACTGAATCCCCCCCAACATTTCCACTGCCTTTCAGCCCTGCCACAAAAGGACCAGCTGACATCATGTCAGTGATTCTCTCGTTAACACAGGTGTGAGTGTTGACGAGGACAAGGCTTGAGATCACTCTGTCATGCTGATTGAGTTCGAATAACAGACTGGAAGCTTCAAAAGGAGGGTGGTGCTTGGAATCATTGTTCTTCCTCTGTCAGCCATGGTTACCTGCAAGGAAACAAGTGCCGTCAACATTGCTTTGCACAAAAAGGGCTTCACAGACAAGGATATTGCTGCCAGTAATATTGCACCTAAATCAACCATTTATTGGATCATCAGGAACTTCAAGGAGAGCGGTTCAATTGTTGTGAAGAAAGCTTCAGGGCACCCAAGAAAGTCCAGCAAGCGCCAGGACCGTCTCCTAAAGTTGATTCAGCTGCGGGATCCGGGCACCACCAGTACAGAGCTTGCCCAGGAATGGCAGCAGGTAGGTGTGAGTGCATCTGCACACACAGTGAGGCAAAGACTTTTGGAGGATGGCCTGGTGTCAAGAAGGGCAGCAAAGAAGCCACTTCTCTCCAGGAAAAACATCAGGGACAGACTGATGTTCTGCAAAAGGTACAGGGATTGGACTGCTGAGGACTGGTGTAAAGTCATTTTTATCTGATTAATCCCCTTTCCGATTGTTTGGAGCATCCGAAAAAAAGCTTGTGATGCCAACAGTAAAGCATCCTGAGACCATTCATGTGTGGGGTTGCTTCTCAGCCAAGGGAGTGGGCTCACTCACAATTTTTCCTAAGAACACAGCCATGAATAAAGAATTGTACCAACACATCCTCCGAGAGCAACTTCTCCCAACCATCCAGGAACAGTTTGGTGATGAACAATGCCTTTTCCAGCATGATGGAGCACCTTGCGATAAGGCAAAAGTGATAACTAAGTGGCTCGGGGAACAAAACATCGATATTTTGAGTCCATGGCCAGGAAACTCCACAGACCTTAATTCCATTGAGAACTTGTGGTCAATCCTCAAGAGGCGGGTGGACAAACAAAACCCCACAAATTCTGACAAACTCCAAGCATTGATTATGCAAGAATGGGATGCCATCAGTCAGGATGTGGCCCAGAAGTTAATTGACAGCATGCCAGGGTGGATTGCAGAGGTCTTGAAAAAGAAGGGTCAACCCTGCAAATATTGATTTGCATCAACTTCATATAATTGTCAATAAAAGCCTTTGACATGTATGAAATACTTGTAATTATACTTCAGTATTCCAGAGTAACATCTGACAAAAATATCTAAAGACACTGAAGCAGAAAACTTTGTGGAAATTAATATTTGTGTTATTCTCAAAACTTTTGGCCACGACTGTACTATGAAATAACACATATGGAATCATGTAGTTACCAAAAAAAGTGTTAAACAAATCAAAATATATTTTATATTTGAGATTCTTCAAATAGCCACTTTGCCTTGACGACAGCTTTGCGCACTCTTGGCATTCTCTCAACCAGCTTCATGAGGTAGTCAGTCACCTGGAATGCATTTCAATTAACAGGTGTGCCTTGTTAAAAGTTTATTTGTGGAATTTCTTTCCTTCTTAATGTGTTTGAGCCATTCAGTTGTGTTGTGACAAGGTAGGGTTGGTATACTGAAGATATCCCTATTTGGTAAAAGACCAAGTCCATATTATGACAAGAACAGCTCAAATAAGCAAAAAGAAACAACAGTCCATCACTACTTTAAGACAATGCAGAAAATGTCAAGAAAGTTGAAAGTTTATTCAAGTGCAGTCACAAAAACCATCAAGCGCTATGATGAAACTGGCCCTCATGAGGACCGCCACAGGAAAGGAAGACCCAGAGTTACCTCTGCTGCAGAGGATTAGTTCATTAGAGTTAACAGTCTCAGAAATTGTAGCCCAAATAAATGCTTCACAGAGTTCAAGAAACAGAAACATCTCAATATCAACTGTTCAGAGGAGACTGCGTGAAATGGGGCCTTCATGGTCAAATTGCTGCAAAAAAACACTATTGAAGGACACCAATTATAAGAAGAGACTTGCTTGGGCCAAGAAACACGAGCAATGTCCTTTGGTCTGATGAGTCCAAATTTGAGATTTTTGGTTCCAACCGCCATGTATTTGTGAGACGCAGAGTAGGTGAATAGATCTCCAAATGTGTAATTCCCACAATGGAGGAGGAGGTGTGATGGTGCTTTGCTGGTGACACTGTCTGTGATTTATTTAGAATTCAAGGCACACTTAACCATCTGGATTGTGTTTAGTGGGACTATCATTTGTTTTTATCTGGACAATGACTCAATATACCTCCAGGCTGTGTAAGGGCTATTTGACCAAGAAGGAGAGTGATGGAGTGCTGCATCAGATGACCTGACCTCAAACCAACTGAGATGGTTTGGGATGAGTTGGACCGCAGATTGAAGGAAAAGCAGTGCTCAGCATATGTGGGAACTCCTTGGAAGAGCACTCCAGGTGAAGCTGGTTGAGAGAATGCCAAGAGTGTGTAAAATCTCAAATATATAATCTCAAATATATAATATATTTTGATTTGATTAACACTTTTTTGGTTACTACTTGATTCCATATGTGCTTTTTCGTAGTTTTGATGTCTTCACTATTATTCTACAATGTAGAAAACAGTCCAAATAAATAAAAGCCCTTGAATGAGTAGGTGTGCCCAAACTTTTGACTGGTACTGTATATACAACTAGTTTTAAATTCTATACAGTTGCTGCAGTTAAAAGTGTTGAAGTGTGTAAACAAGGATACTTGTCCATAGAGGGAAACTGGTATGCAACCAATAGTGTGTTTGGCTGAGCATACCACCCTCTGTAGAGCCTTGCGGTCACCAGTGGTGGAGTTGCTGTACCAGGCTGTGATGAAACCCGGCAGTATGGTTTTCGATGGTGCTCTTGTAAAACACTGAGAACACTGTACCTTGGGGATAGGCCAAATTTCTTCAGTCTCCCGAGGTTGAAGAGTCACTGTCGTGCCTTCTTCACCACAGTGTCTGTGTGGCTTGACCATTTCAGCTCCTCTGAGATATGTATGCCAAGGAACTTGACATTTTTGACCATGTCCACGGTGGCCCCATTGATAAGGATGGGGGCGTGCCCAGCCTGATTCCTCCTGAAGTCCACAATCAGGTCCTTTGCTTTGCTGAAATTCAAGAGTGCATACCTCCTCTCTGTAGTCCATCTCATCGTTGTTGGTAATCAGGCCTACTACATTCATGTCATCAGCGAACTTGATGATGGAGTTGGAACTGTGTGAAGCCACACAGTCGTGGGTATACAGGGAGTACAGGAGGGGACTAAGGACGCAGCCTAGTGGGGAAATGTTGAGGATCAGTGTGGAGGAGGTGATGTTGCCTACCTTCACCACCTGGGGATGGCTCGTCAGGAAGTTCAGGCCTAGTTGCATAGGGAGGAGCATGGTATTCCTTTTGTCCAGGTGGGTCAAGGCAGTGTGCAGTGCAATGGTGATTGTGTCGTCCATGGATCTGTTGGGCGGTAGACAAATTGGAGGGAGTCGGGAGTAGGCAACATCGGGCATGAGAAGGTCATGTGGTCTTTGACTAGCATCTCGAAGAACTTCATGATGACAGAAGGGAGTGCTACAGGTCAGTAGTCATTCAGTTCAGTTAGCTTACCTTTTTTGTAAATGGGGATGATAGTGGACATCTTGAAGCAGGTCGGGATAACGGCCTGAGCAAGAGAGAAATTGAAAACCTCAGAAAACACATCAGCTAGCTGGTCTGCACATGCTTGAGGGTGCGGCTAGGGATCTGTGATTGTTAAGAGGCCCCTGCCATATACGCCTCGTGTGTGACTCACTAAATTGCTCCTCCACTTTGTCCCTATACTTTTGTCTCACCACCTTGATCGATCTGCGTAGATCGTGTTTGTACTGTTTAACCATATGCTTGTCCTCGGTCACTTTTCGGTGTTTATAAGCAGCATCTCTCTCCTTCAATTTTCTGAAAGGGCTGCCGTCAATCCACTTCTTTTGATTCGGGTAAGTTTTGAAAGTCACCATCGGTATCACATCATCTATGTATTTTTTTTATGAATCCAGTGACTGGATGTTATCGCCAGAAGTGATCTGGAACATATTCCAGTCGACGTGATCAAAACAGTCTTGGTTGCGCAGATCTGACCACCGGAATGTCCCTCTTGAGTCTTTATTTGTAGGCGGGGAGAAGCAAAATAGAGTCGTGGTCTGATATGCCGAAAGGAGGACAGGACAGGGCCTTAAATTACTTTTGTTAAAGTCCCCCACAACAATGAATGCTGGCTCCAGGTACGCGATCCCCATTTTGTTCATTGTCCAATGAAGATCCTAGAGAGCATTTTTTGTGTCGGCTTGGGGAGGAATGTACACAGCTGTGGCAATAATCCCTGAGAACTCTCACGGAAGGTAAAAAGAGCAACATTTAATGACCAAGTATTCCAAGTCGGGAGTTCCTGTACGTTTCCCCCATTGCATTACTTATTATTGGTCCTAAAGGAGACCCCACTGCCTTTGTTCTTGTCAGAGAGAGCCCTCTTCCTGACGCTCGATGAACTGTAAAACTCGCTGGTTACATATAATCCATTTGGATGTCGGGGGAAAGCCAAGTCTCAGAAAACAGAGTATGTTGAAGAATCTGATGTCCCTCCAGAAGGAGATCCTCGCTCTGAGTTTGTCAAGTTTATTCACTAATGATTGAACATTTGCGAGTAGTATGCTCGCTAATGGAGGACGGGTCGATCTGTGTCTCAATCTCGCTAAGATCCCCGCACGTCCGCCTCTCTGCCAGCGTCTTCGTTTCTCTCCGGTAGGACTCCCAGGCTGCCTGGCGCCTCACCGAACAGGCTAGAACATCTCCGGGAATTTGGGAAGGTCGGCCTAAAACTCACTTCAGGCCTGCAAGTAGGGTTGCAAAATTCCAGTAACTTTCCCAAATTTCCCAGATTTTCCAAAAATCCTGGTTGAAGGATATCCAGGAATATTCTAACAGGGATTTCCCGAAAACCTGGGAAATGTATCAGAATTTTGCAACCCTACTGAAAAGTCACATTATGCTTGCTTGCAAAGTAAAGTGTAATTCATATTGGAATCGAGCCAGAGTTAGGATATCCAGCAGTTGACATTTGTATTCACCCGCAACCTTGCATTCATAATGACTGCCAGGGTTAGGAACCGTGTGAGGAGACGACCTAAGCCATTTAAACGGGAACAACCATTTCAGCAGAAAAATGTATGTTATTATTGTGTGGCATAAGATCAATCAATCAATTTCTCAACGGACATGCAAAAACACAGATATTAAAAACTATTCTAAAACAAATCTACCTGCAGTAGAGCATAAAGGGAAAGAAAATTAGAGTTCATGTGACTTCTCATTTAATTTTGAGTCAGTATCACATGAACATTTGAAGTAATAATGACTTTTCATTGACTTTGAGTTCAAAATGCCTTGGGGTTTACAGTGTATGAGGGAGAGCGAGAAAAAGTGAAAAAGAGAGAGAGAGAGATGTTTAGCTGAGTGGATTCAGCCCTGCTGTGGTCATTGCTGGCCAACAAAGACTCAGAAGCACGCGCACACACAAACACACACACACACCTCTCCATGGGGCTATACAGAAGCACAGCCTGGGCAAAGTGAGATGGATTATAGGCTGCATGTTGGCAGGACAAACACTGCTAATTCTGTGATTAGAAATCTAGGTTCAGGAGGCTGGAAAAGCTGAGCAGTGAATCAGAGTCACAGCACACAGAGCTTTAATAGACCTGCCAAGCCCCCCCCCCTCTTTCTTTCTCTCTTTCCCTCCCTCCCTCTCTCTTTCTCCCTCTCTCTCTTTCTCTCTCTCTCTCTCTCTCTCTCTCTCAAAGCACACTGTGTGCTGTATCTTCCAAATTATTATCCTATTATATACAGAATAGGATCCCTGTGCAGTTCCCATTTTCTGCTGTATATTCAGCCTTGTGTACGCAGTATCCCGCTGAAGACACACTGCTTTCAGCATTATGGTCACAGTGTTCTTACATGCTGTATATTAAGTGTTATGGTTCTACGTGGAGCTCTTTCAGGTGAATATTCATCATAATAGCTGTGTGGAGTAGTGTGATGAGAACACAGCGTATATTCACACACTGTGATCACACTGTGAGTCCACCTCAGTGTGTCAGTGTGTGATTAATGAGAGAGCAGACAGACAGTCAGGGTGCATTTTAATCACCCACAAGGACTCTCTACTATACAGACAAGTTTGTGTGTGCGTGTGTGTGAGAACGAGAGATAGTTGTTTTGAAATTATCATTCCAGCGAGGTGTCTTAAATTCCTTATTTTTTGCCTCTGGAGGAGAGCAAAGAGTAGAAACCTCCTTCATGTCCTCCCTCCCTCCCTCCCTCCCGCACACACACACGTACACACTACACAGAGTCGAAGCCTCAGAACCAAACGCAGGGACATAAAAGACAGAGAGTGGGTCTTATGGGGTTAGTCCTGGCAAAGCTCAGTCCAGTGGATCAGGAAGGATTGGCCTTTCTAGTTCCATACTACAATCCCCACGGAACTCCATTCAGTCAGGGGTTGTGCAATGCTGCTTAACTATGGTCCTCACAACTTTGTGAGGGCTATAGGTGAGGGCCACAGTGAAACAGCATTGTACACCCCTGACTGAAACGTCCTCATGTTTCCTTGGCGTAACCTTGAAGATCAAGGACTCTATTCAATCTGCATCACTGAAGCATTATAGATTGCACAATGGAAATGTAAAGGTCATTTCCAACTGAGCCGACATATGCAGCGTTTACCGTCAATGCAGTCTCCGCTAACGTGGGAACATGGCCTTGAAATTTCAATTACGCTGTAACGCTGAACTTCTGCAATACGGATTGAATAGACCCCCAAATCAGAAAATCCTGTGGCTGCTGTTGATTCATGGAAACTATCGTCCACCTATGTATCTCGAGTGATCGCCTAATACAGTATCTGCCATCACTGGTTACATACTAGCCTCTGAAGCTTATTCTTAAATAATTTCAAAGCTCCATGCTGTTCTTTTGTTCAGCATCCATAGGGACATTTGGACCTTTTCAGGTTCAACATTTGACTAAATCTGCTGACTATGGTAGTGTGTAAGATAGTGGGACTGAATGATTTATTTGAATGGAGGAGATGGATAAGCTGCCATTTTATGAAGAGATGGTGTGACCTTTCCTTTCTGTTCCAAAAGCAATGTGGCACAGACAGGTGAGAGAATGGGATGAAGAAAGAGAGCAGGAGAGAAAGAGAGATTACAGAGGCAGACACAGATACTATGTAGAGTTTGGAAGAGGCCCTACTGTCATTTCATCCATCCCTCCCTCCCTCCCTCTATCCATCCCTAACTCCTTCATTCCCTCCCTCCCTCCATCCCTAACTCCCTCATTCCCTCCCTCCCTCCATCCATCCCTAACTCCCTCATTCCCTCCCTCTCTCCCTCCATCCCTAACTCCCTCATTCCCTCCCTCCCTCCCTCCATCCCTAACTCCCTCATTCCCTCCCTCCCTCCCTCCATCCCTAACTCCCTCATTCCCTCCTTCCCTCCATCCATCCCTAACTCTCTCATTCCCTCCCTCCCTCTCTCCCTCCATCCCTAACTCCCTCATTCCCTCCCTCCCTCCCTCCTTCCCTCCTTCCCTCCATCCATCCCTAACTCTCTCATTCCCTCCCTCCCTCTCTCCCTCCATCCCTAACTCCCTCATTCCCTCCCTAGTTCCCTTCCTTCCACCCTCCACTCCACTGGTTATTTTCTACGTGTGTTTCTACTTGCCATGCATCATGTTGGCCCAAAATGACGATTGATTGCGGAGTCGCTGCCACTGTAATCCGCTTAGGATGGATTTTGCATCTAAATCACTTTGTTATGTATGTGCCTAACTCTTGCCAATTCCATTTGGAGACACAGCGATAGGTGATCCATCATTCATTACCCTTCACTGTGCTCATTACGGCTGTAATATAATAGCAGAAGCCCCTCTACTGTTCAGGTGAAGTGCACACAAGGTGTGCATACAATATGGGCCACATATTGGCCATTGCACCTTGGGTTAGAGCTTTGGATGGCAGCAGGTGATATAGAGTTACACTGTTAGATGATTGGAGGTTACACAACATCATATCAACATTTATTGTTTGTGATGTGTGAATACATTTCTGTTGGACTCACATTTCTGTTGTTCATTTCTCTCCATAGATTTAAAAGGGGGAAACAGAAAAAAATTAATGACGAGTCTCTCTGGAAATGTTTGTACGCTCTCTCTCTCTCCCTTTCTCTTCCTCTCCTTCTCTCTCTATTTGGAGCTGGAGGCTCAGGACTCTTTATACCCGGCCACTCTAACAGCATGTTGTGTTATCCTATCAGTCTTCTCTACCAGTGTCTCCATCTCTCCTTGCCAGCCACACACTCCTGCTGCCACCAGGCTCACAAACACTAAACACAGTTACAACAAACACTACAAGACACAGGGGAGGTATAAAACAATATTTCTGTTCATAATATTCTCTTTACCACCATCAAGATAGAAATTAGTCAAACACTGATTATCATTTTTTTTCTCCAGAACATCTGGGTACACTGTAAAACCATGAAACGTGACATCTTTATAACCTAAACGTCAGTGTTTAAAATGTAAATATCAGGCATTTAGATTTGAAAATAAGTGTTATCACATGAATTAAAAACGAAAGTCAACCTTTTCTAAGCAGTTTCCAAGCAGGAAAACACTAATGCTTGAACACTAATGTTTGAACACTCACGTTTACTTTCCCATCGTCCTGTTTAGAGTGTATTTGGTCATTAGAAAAGGATGTGACTTCCATGCTTTTTATTTCAGTGTTAGGAACGTCTGTCGCCTACATTTCAACACGACTGAATAGGATATTTGATTCAATAAATCTTTTCAATTGCGTGGTGTTGTTGTTACTCTACTATGTAGTTATTTCCGTTAATGCAGAACCCAATGTGGTGCTCGAGGGGGTGCGTTAATCAAAATCAAATCAAAGTTTATTTGTCACATGCGCCGAATACAACAAGTGGGGACCTTACCGTGAAATGCTTACTTACATGCCCTTAACCAACATTGAAGTTCAAGAAGAGTTAAGAAAATATTTACCAAATAAACTATATATAGGTAGGGGTGAAGTTACTATGCATAGATAATAAACAGTGAGTAGCAGCAGAGTACAAAACAAATGGAGGGGGGGTCAATGTAAATAGTCTGGTGGCCATTTGATTAAGTGTTCAGCAGTCTTATGGCTTGGGGGTAGAAGCTGTTAAGGAGCCATTAGGTCCTAGACTTGGCGCTCCGGTACCGCTTGCCATGCGGTAGCAGAGAAAACAGTCTATGACTTGGGTGACTGGAGTCTCTGACAATTTTATGGGCTTTCCTCTGACACCGCCTATTATATTGGTCCTGGATGGCAGGAAGCTTGGCCTCTGTAATGTACTGGGCCATAAGCACTACCCTCTGTAGCGCTTTACGGTCAGATGCTGAGTAGTTGCCATACCAGGCGGTGATGCAACCGGTCAGGATGCTCTCGATGGTGCAGCTGTAGAACTTTTTGAGGATCTGGGGACCCATGCCAAATATTTTCAGTCTCCTGAGGGGGAAAAGGTTTTGTTGTGTCCTCTTCACGACTGTCTTGGTGTGTTTGGATCATGATAATTCGTTGGTGATGTGGACCTCAAGGAACTTGAAACTCTCGACCTGCTCCACTACAGCACGTCAATGTTAATGGGGGCCTGTTCGGCCTGCCTTTTCCTGTAGTTCACGATCAGCTCCTTTGTCTTGCTTTGCCTTGTACATGCAGGAACCAATGGGATACTCGAGGGGAGGGGGTGTTCATGGAGGAACCAATGGGATGCTCGAATGGAGGCGTTCCTTCAGATGCAGGAATGCCCCAAATTGCGGGATGCAGTCACGCACTATTGGATTTTTTTTTAAATAGTTTGTTATAATATCTACAGTATACACATTGAATAATTCATTGATCTTATACTACACAAGATAAATAATTGACATTTTATAAACTAATTGAACCCGTTACTGAGATTGTTGTTCCAGTTTAGGTTTCGGTAGTTTTATCTGTTAAGTCCTTCACCATAGCAGTCATTCTGATTTCAGATTGTGGGTGATAAAATAGTCAAATTCTTGGCTATTGTCTTTCTGGCTGTATTTTGATAGGAATTAATCATTTCACAAACAATCATAATGTGACATTGAGGTCTGATGAGACCCACAAGCCAAGACTTTCAGACCACAATGTTGTGGCCATATCTAAAGGCCTTATGCCATGTGTAATATAAAGTCATAAATCATAACCTTTTAATTAAATCATTAATTAAAATGCATTTACTTAAGCAACCACTTGTGAAAGCCCTCAACAAATTACAAGTTATTGAATGCAATAACCATATGTCTCTCACTGACTAACACAATCATGGGTGGGTACCACACACATTCACTGGAAATGCATGCTGGGAAATATGCAATTACAGCTTTAAACACCACAGTGTTAAAACAACACCCCATGTGTTTAGTTTTTTAAACCCAAATGCAAATAAACAGTTCTAAACACTGTGACATATTTTTATTGAAATTCGAAATGCCTTGACACGTTTAAAAAGTGTTATATTAGAGTGTTTAGTTATGTGTTCAGATCCTAAACACTTGTTTTTACAGTGTATGGAACTCACAGTCGTTATAAAACCTCCTGCCCATTGACCAAACCCTACAATAAGGGAAGATGCTGTAGTAGTCAAGAGGGAAAAGTAAACCAACTCCAACCTGGTCAGCAAGCTGGGCAGCATCATACAAAATTCATCCAATACCGGTTCACATACCTTTGCACCGAACCTGTCAAGGATATACCGTACAATCTCAATTAAGCTCTCAAGAACTTCCACAATGCAGTAAGTCTTATAACAAACAACACTAGAAACAGGAGAAAACTAAGCTGAGAATGCTACTGGTCAATTTATGGATTCAGTAAGGAAGACATGAAGCACAAGATCAGCCATCTCAAACATATGACAAATCTATATAAATATAAAATGAGGGCGTATGTTTTGATGAATTATAGATGGAATGCTAATTCAATTTCTTTTCAGGTCTACTTGCAGCAAGAGTCCAGTAAACATCTCTCCAAGACAAAAGCTTTTATTTTCTCTGGTCGTTTTCTATTCTGAGGTTGCAGTGCTGCAGGCAGAAATGTAGGTGAAGCATGTTGTGTCATCCTCAGGACCTCCTGGAGTTTCTCTTGTTGAGCATATGTGGATTTGGACACTGCGCTGTGCTGACACATGGAAGGGTACACTGCATGCTGGGATGGCTCAGGGCTGCGAGTCAGTCTCTAAAGTTACGTAACCATGGCAGCCCAATGAAGGGTGAGGTAAGGGAACTGTCATCTCAGATGATGCGCTATGGTGGCATGAATGTTAGCTGTCGTTATGGTGCCAACGGGAAACTTCCACACAGCCATCACCCAAAGGGGAGGAATACTCTAACAACATGAACTGAATGAGAAGGAGAAGGGTAGTGTGGCTGTTAAAATAGGCATCAAATAGCCTGCAAGACATGACAAATGTCATAACCCCTAGTGCTAGACAATGACAATTGACCTTCCAATGCCATAACGCTAGTAGTGGGTTCCAACTCTCTCCTTTTTGCAAGATTTACAATGGCACATCACACTTATATCACTATTTTCACCATGGTGTTTAGGCCACAAGCAACTGACAGGCTTAACAGCACAATTTCCTTTAATGAGAATTTATGGAGAGGGAGAACAGGTTCAGCAAGTCGTCCATTTGGGAGAGCCGGTCCTCGATATATAATTGTACTGCACATTCACAACTCTACACAATGTTATTAAAGCATATCAGTCCAGGAGAATGAGAATGAATATTCATAATTGTCAATCGGGGATGTGTTTTCAAACATTACTCTGCCACATGATTTGTAGATTGAGTGATCATGTCGATGACCTTTGGGAAGTGATGAAAATACCATGCACTACCACTCATAAGGTAGGTAGAAAGAGCAGAGAGCAGTAGAACACAAGAAATGCAGTGTCATCTGCAAAAAAAATCTAATGGAAAATGACCTGTCACTTTAAAAGTATGCAAGGAGTTTTTAGATTATTTGGAAAGCAATGTATCATGATAACCTTGTGACAAAACGGGTCATCATTAGTTGCAAATCCTGTAATTCCTGTAGGTTTACTAGAAATCTCAGATAGAAGATTCCCCAAAATCTGGAAGTAATAAGAAGAAAATCTGGGAATCTTCCAACCGGGATTTCTGGAAAACCTGTGAAATTTAGGAAAGTTAAGAGAAATATGTTGGTCTTTATGTAACACCCAAAAAACAACCACAATACTGCCTTGTCGGAACCCACAGCACTTCAGGTAGTTCCATAAACACACATCAGTATGCCTGAGATTAATCTCTGTCTCCTTCTCTACTAATGGGTCTTCAGTGACAGAATCACCAAAGTAGAGCTAGTGACAGAGTTATTGAACACTGAATAGCTTCAACATTTGTATTCTGATATGGGGTTTGTAAATAGAAAATAGCCTGAGGCTGTGTGCGTCTTCAGGAAACCGCAAAGCGAGTGGCTTTATGAAAATAAATATTTATATTCAAGTTGCTTATCGTAAAGCAATGTCGGATAGTATAAATATGTAACATCCGGCAGGGCTCTCTAGGACACTCGCCATGACTGCAGAGAGAGAAAGAGGGAGCTTGGCGTAATAGAGGCTTGGCGATGGTATCTATCTCCCTGACTGGATTCCATTAGCCAATGGTTCTGTCTGTTCTGTTTACATTCTGAATGCACAAGTTCAGGCTAACACAGAAACTGCAAGTGAGAGGCCTAAAATACTGAAAGACATTTTCAGTGCATTAGCCATCATCAGTCATCTAGCCAGCTATCACTCATGTAATAACCAACAGACCTGTGTGTTGCTGGAAGATTATATAAGAGGCATGGGAGGATCTCTCTCTCCCTCTTTCTCTCTCTCTCTCTCTGTCTCTCCCTCTCACACACACTCTCACTCTCTCTCTCTGTCTCTCTCTCGCTTTCTCTCTCTTTCACTCGCTCTCTTGCTTCCTCTCTCCACAACACCATCATTTCTCTCCTTTTTATCTTCTACTTTTTCTCTCTCTTTGACACACTCTCACTGCCCTTGCATGCAATTACATCTAACCAAATGGGCTAGTTTTAATAGTGGTCTCTTGGCTATACTCTGCATTATGTATAGAGAGCTGATGCTTTGTGCCACAGATTTACATTGCAAAAACAAAACAACTTTTCTGAAAGCAGGTCAATTGGATAATGAGACTGCAGTTAAAGGGTAAGTTATCTGTAGCACCTCCTTGTTAAAAGTAGTGGTCCCAAGAGAGGTCAGGGATTTCAGTTAGACGGTGTACTGCTGCAGCGCATCTGTAATTTATCTTTATGTCTCCTGAGGGAACACACTGAAGAAATTTTAAAAAGTGAGAACCAAAATGGCTGCCGTTTAGAGGCTCAACTACTCAGAATCCATAGATCTAGAGTCACAGAAAGGGTTTTAAATGCAAACCGTGGCACAGCAAAACAACCCTGAAACTATCATTGCAGTGTGTCAACCAAGGTCATATTCAGTTGAAAGAAAACATTTTTGAAACAGAGTGAACAAAGAGGTAGCTACTGCCTGAATTTTTCCAAAAAGAAAACAGGTCTGTGCTTTCCTTTAGTGGTTTTAGCCACAGGAACTCTTAAAGGAACTTGACATACTTTAGTGAGCCACATTCTAACTGTGTTGACATACGCTACTACTTAAACTAATGGATTCAGCAGGTCCCCTTTCCTGAGAACAGCACGACATACATACTCTTCAACCTCGAGAACCATGAGAGCATCTAAACAAGCCTAAAAGATGTATCAGGCATGATGGGTACCCATGAGGGACATACAGTCCCTTATTCTAAAATAGCACAGTCTATATTAAAACTATTGCTGTGTTCAATGGCAATGAGTACAGATGCATAATGCACTTGAAACCAAATGTCCAAGTTTACCAAGCCATTTCCTGGCTATATGATGGCTAAAAGAGGTCAAAACAATTAACTCAACACTGAAAGAAAATCTGATGCTCACATGAAAAACCAGGGAAAATCAAAATGGAAACTCACCGAGCGGCTGTCCAGCGATGATACGTGCGTTTTCTCCGGCCACGGCGGCGCGAGCATTCCTCTCGCTGATGTACTGGACGAAGGCGAAGCCCTTGTGAACGGAGCAGCCTACGATCCTGCCATACTTGGCGAAGATGACCTCGATGTCGGTCTTCTTGACGATGGCGGTGTTGAGGTTGCCGATGAAGACTCTGGAGTTGAGGGAGCGCGGGTCATTCTTGTTGGTCACGTTGCTGGTCTGAATCTTACCGGTCATCCTCCTCCGGTTGCCCTCCTGGGACACAGACAGATACAAGGAGTAGAGGGCTTTAGAGTCACTAGTTAACCCCAACCCCTTTGCTGAGAGTTGATCTAATGTGAATGAAGAGAAGACAGCATGTTCAACTTTGGTTTATTTTATGCTAGTGCAATGATCAAGTGAGAGTAGCAATAATGAACACCGCAGACAACTGAACCATGTGAGATGACTGCAAAAAGTTTATATCACATTATGAGCATACTAGTGTTCAGTCACAAATTTGTTTTGAATACATTTTGCACAAGTATTTGAAGTGATACGTCTATTTTTATAACAGTGTCTCTTTTTGTGTGATGTCAAAATGTCCCCTGAAATGGAGTATGACTTCTGAATGCCGCCCTCACAACCATTTTAAGTGAGCTTGTCATGGCCCTTACATAACACTGTAGCATTGTCAGTTATAAAGATATCATCGGGTTGCACAGAGTCCTTGTGTCAACAGGAATAGGCTTGAAATACACCGATTTGGGCTGTACAGCACTTCATTCAATGCTTCTCGATGTGACAGCCCTGCACCTAGAGCGCAAAACACCATGCTTGTCACTGCTAAACCAAGTTCACTAATCTCCTTCAGGGCTGTCTTCAGCATCTCAATGGAATCTCTCAGACTAGCATTCATCGCACTGATTGAGACATTTTACTAGGGAAAAAGGGGATACCTAGTCAGTTGCAGAACTGGCTGCATTCAACTGTGTCTTCCGCATTTAAAGCCCAACCCCCTGATGCCTTAATCGACATCCACGTCATCGGCGCCCGGGGAGCAGTTGTTGTAAAGGTTTGCACGACCAATAATGTGACAACTGTTGTGATATGGGGGACCACATAAGCATTTACCCCGTGTCAAACAAGCAAACTGATGCCACCGTTGTTAATGTCTAAAAGAGTACCATGCTGTATAATTGAATTGACCTTGGAATACAATAACAGAATTAAGTGCAATATTCAGTAACAGAGAAAACAATCACTGATCATCCTGGTCTCTTGCTTCAGTGTCCCTGAGACAGGAGAAAGGGAGATAAGATCTATTCTGCTTTGAGACCAAATACCTGAATAATGGATCCAATTCTCAGTAAATAGGATTAGTTACCATGGTAACACAGATACTGACTGACGCACGCACACACGCACACATGCACTGTTGCATTGTTGTGAGGTCCCAGAAATGTAGGTATTCATTCATTTTCCACCAAGGTGACTTACCAGCTGAAATTTTCCCATTTCCCTCAAAGCTCAGACAAACACAATATGTGGTCTGTGGTCTGATAGAACATTTCTATCTCCCAGAATTTGCACAACGCTACACATTTCACTCTCCTCTCAGTTTATGTAATTTCCTTAATTATAACTTACACTAATTGACTAATACTTCACCCTTTGTAAGGTTTCATGATCTGTTTATAAATAGGTCAAATGGCATTATTTCTAACCTGAATCCCATGGCTAAACACGCATATTTCCCCCCATTTGACACGTGTGACTATTACTAACCTTCAATAAGACGCAATATTGCCCAAGTCAAATACTACCAATAGAACTGTTCCTGACCATTGAGTGAAGTTTCTCTCCAAACCTAGCTTGTTTTGTACCTGGCCGAGGGAGGAAGCTGTTCAGTCAGCCGCTAAATAGAGAGCAGCCATGTGATTTACAGGGGAGAGAGTCTCTGTCAGTCGTCCATTACACCTGAGACTGAGATCACTCTAGTATGGCTGTTCAGCAGCCCACTCGGGAACATAAACACCACTCCTTCATGGCTTTCTCTGACTTGTGATAGTACAGTATATGCGTAAGCCATTACACACTCCGTCTGCACTTCAAAATCATCTACTGTCCTGTGAGTGTTAAATCTAAAGTATCATAGAATAGAGACAATCAAAGGAAATATGGTTAATCCAAGAGGAAACCCTTTCTTCAATGTGTGTGTGTGTGTACTGTAATATATGTAATATAGACGGTAATTGTAGGTATTATCAACAGTAAAAATCTCTGAAACGTTTCACTTTAGTATACTGTAAATTATAGTGCATTGGATGAAAAATGCTGTATTTCAAATGGTATTGTAATTGTCCCCCACAGAATACAGTACCGTACCATATCTTTGGAGCACCAAAAACCTTTCGACCATTAATTAGTGGGTGCATGGTATTGTTGTTTCTGGCTCATTAACCAGTTTTTCGGTGTCTTAGAAGAGGCTATATCGGATGGGGCCACAGTGTCTCCTGACCCCTCCTGTCTCAGCCTCCAGTATTTATGATGCAGTAGTTTATGTGTCGGGGGGCTAGGGTCAGTTTGTTATATCTGGAGTACTTCTCCTGTTTTATCCGGTGTCCTGTGTGAATTTAAGTATGCTCTCTCTAATTCTCTCTCTCTTTCTCTCTCTCGGAGGACCTAAGCCCTAGGACCATGCCTCAGGACTACCTGGCATGATGACTCCTTGCTGTCCCCAGTCCACCTGGCCGTGCTGCTGCTCCAGTTTCAACTGTTCTGCCTGCGGCTATGGAATCCTGACCTGTTCACCGGACGTGCTACCTGTCCCAGACCTGCTGTTTTCAACTCTCTAGAGACAGCAGCAGTGGTAGAGATATTCTTAATGATCGGCTATGAAAAGCCAACTGACATTTACTCCTGAGGTTCTGAGTTGCTGAACCCTCGAAAACTACTGTGATTATTATTATTTGACCATGCTGGTCATTTATGAACATTTTAACATCTTGGCCATGTTCTGTTATATTCTCCACCCGGCACAGCCAGAAGAGGAATGGCCACCCCTCATAGGCTGGTTCCTCTCTAGGTTTCTTCCTAGATTTTGGCCTTTCTAGGGAGTTTTTCCTAGCCACCGTGCTTCTACACCTGCATTGCTTGCTGTTTGGGGTTTTAGGCTGGGTTTCTGTACAGCACTTTGAGATATCAGCTGATGTACAAAGGGCTATATACAGTGCCTTGCGAAAGTATTCGGCCCCCTTGAACTTTGCGACCTTTTGCCACATTTCAGGCTTCAAACATAAAGATATAAAACTGTATTTTTTTGTGAAGAATCAACAACAAGTGGGACACAATCATGAAGTGGAACGACATTTATTGGATATTTCAAACTTTTTTAACAAATCAAAAACTGAAAAATTGGGCGTGCAAAATTATTCAGCCCTTTTACTTTCAGTGCAGCAAACTCTCTCCAGAAGTTCAGTGAGGATCTCTGAATGATCCAATGTTGACCTAAATGACTAATGATGATAAATACAATCCACCTGTGTGTAATCAAGTCTCCGTATAAATGCACCTGCACTGTGATAGTCTCAGAGGTCCGTTAAAAGCGCAGAGAGCATCATGAAGAACAAGGAACACACCAGGCAGGTCCGAGATACTGTTGTGAAGAAGTTTAAAGCCGGATTTGGATACAAAAAGATTTCCCAAGCTTTAAACATCCCAAGGAGCACTGTGCAAGCGATAATATTGAAATGGAAGGAGTATCAGACCACTTCAAATCTACCAAGACCTGGCCTTCCCTCTAAACTTTCAGCTCATACAAGGAGAAGACTGATCAGAGATGCAGCCAAGAGGCCCATGATCACTCTGGATGAACTGCAGAGATCTACAGCTGAGGTGGGAGACTCTGTCCATAGGACAACAATCAGTCGTATATTGCACAAATCTGGCCTTTATGGAAGAGTGGCAAGAAGAAAGCCATTTCTTAAAGATATCCATAAAAAGTGTTGTTTAAAGTTTGCCACAAGCCACCTGGGAGACACACCCAACATGTGGAAGAAGGTGCTCTGGTCAGATGAAACCAAAATTGAACTTTTTGGCAACAATGCAAAACATTATGTTCGGCGTGAAAGCAACACAGCTCATCCCTCTGAACACACCATCCCCACTGTCAAACATGGTGGTGGCAGCATCATGGTTTGGGCCTGCTTTTCTTCAGCAGGGACAGGGAAGATGGTTAAAATTGATGGGAAGATGGATGGAGCCAAATACAGGACTATTCTGGAAGAAAACCTGATGGAGTCTGCAAAAGACCTGAGACTGGGACGGAGATTTGTCTTCCAACAAGACAATGATCCAAAACATAAAGCAAAATCTACAATGGAATGGTTCAAAAATAAACATATCCAGGTGTTAGAATGGCCAAGTCAAAGTCCAGACCTGAATCCAATAGAGAATCTGTGGAAAGAACTGAAAACTGCTGTTCACAAATGCTCTCCATCCAACCTCACTGAGCTCGAGCTGTTTTGCAAGAAGGAATGGGAAAAAATGTCAGTCTCTCGATGTGCAAAACTGATAGAGACATACCCCAAGCGACTTACAGCTGTAATCGCAGCAAAAGGTGGCGCTACAAAGTATTAACTTAAGGGGGCTGAATAATTTTGCACGCCCAATTTTTCAGTTTTTGATTTGTTGAAAAAGTTTGAAATATCCAAGAAATGTCGTTCCACTTCATGATTGTGTCCCACTTGTTGTTGATTCTTCACAAAAAAATACAGTTTTATATCTTTATGTTTGAAGCCTGAAATGTGGCAAAAGGTCGCAAAGTTCAAGGGGGCCGAATACTTTCGCAAGGCACTGTAAATACATTTGATTTGATATATTTGTTGCACCTGTGAGTAAGAATGTTGTATCAATTGAACTCATATGTGATTATAACGCCCCAACAATTTAGTGGTCATAAACAGTCAAATTATGATTTTCATGAAAATTGATGATATTTGTATGAAACCACATGACGACCAAAGTATAAAAAAAATGATTGTTGCTTCTATATTGATAAAGTTTGATCATTAAGTTACTGGTCCCCTCCCCCATGTCTAACACTTGGATTCAGGATTATTAAGAGGGTAGGTTGACATCCCCTTCACCCTAACCAACATCGGAGAAGGCGTGTTTGCAGAGGGGTGTGGTTTATATATCTACATAGATACTCTACATTGCAAATATATCCTGAACAAAAATACAAACACAACATGTAAAGTGTTGGTCCCATGTTTCATGAGCTGAAATAAAAGTTCCCAGAAATGTTTCATACACACAAAAAGCTTATTTCTCTCAAATGTGTTTATATCCCTGTTAGTGTTCATTTCTCCATTGACAAGATAACACCTTTGACAGTGCTGTCAGTCAAGGCAAGCTCATGAATATAAGCTTGTTTGCTTTTGTCAATTTTTTTTGCATTTATATCCAAAACAAATATTATGGGTGATATTTTAGTTGCTTGGAAGGCTATTTTACATGGGAATCAGAGTGACTGTTCGGGAAATTGAAAATGTATAGGGGACAGATTGGAGGGACAGCAAGGCTTAAACATCAGATGGTTGAGCATTTTGCCATGTCCTTTTGATCTGTTTTGCCCAGTTTGGATTCCTTTGTTAAGGCCTCTAGAAGTGCAAGTGACATAAAACATAAAATATTCATTAGTATGCTATAAACGCCTGCTTGCAACAATCCCTTGTAAATACAGTAAAATACAAACTCCGTCCCTTAGTGAATTTAATTCATTCATCCATTCACTCCAATTACGGTAGCATTTACTTTTTTAAATGGCTAATTCAGTAAATTTGACTGTAATTGTACTGTGTGTCATTACACAGTACCTGCATTGATGAAGTATTTATAATGCAGTTGGCATATTTTACTTGCCACCATGCTGCCTGTGAACTACTGTCAAATTCACAGCAACCCCTGTAATCCTTAAGAGTTTAAGCAGGGGGGATCAATTACCCATATTTAACCCCTGCCTTTGGCACTGCTTACAAATATACTTCCATCATTTTTTAAAAACTGGTACCGGACTATCTTCAGACGAGTCTTGTGAGGCTTTGTGGAGAGCAAAACATCTCGCCTTTCCATAGCGGGGTCATATTAGTGTGTAGCCCAAACTGTTCGGACTCTACAGACAGAAGTTTGCAGATCGTCGGGCACCAACAAAACGGAGAACAACATCGTGATTGTCTCATCTTTCCATAGAGCCGTACTAGTTTTGACGACCAAACCGCTCAGACATTTTCGTGAGAAGACCAATTTTCGGAATGTCTCATAGTCTGACAAACATCGCTGTAGCTCGGCAACCTTCCACCCCAGATGCGGAAGGCCACCATTGGCGGATGTGGTGGACTGAGATGCAGCCCGTGCAAAAAAAACAGACATCTCTAGTTTAAATAGGCAGATTTTATGCAGATTTTTAAATTATGCTAATTACATTTCCGCGGGGGAGCGGACATCGACTCTAGGCTGAAGTATGTGTTTGACTTGTTTCTGAGCTTGATTACACTGTGAGTCACCTGCTCTTATAGCCTTGATATTTATTGGCAAGCAATAAAAAAATGCTGGTGCAGGTACACACACACACACACACACACATTTTTTATGGGTTTACTGTTATGATGAGCATCGAAAAGTAATTTAGGCTGGCAACTCTGACACCCAAATGGACGTTGTGGACAGGGAATTAAGAAAGTCCACAAATAAGCGTTGGGCCGTTAGATTGCCTCTCAATGTCATCCGATAAATCACGTGGGTAATCACATGTGCCCTCTTCCTCACCACTGCCTCCTCATCATTGTTAGAGTTCCGGTCTTTTTTTCAGCATGGGCCTCTTAATAGATTTCATCTCCACTTTTCCTGTTGCTGTTTACTTTATTTACAGCCTGCATTAAACTGTCCAACCACTTGAGTGACATTGCAATGAAGAGAACATTAGATAACAACTTGGATGTCAAACATGGCGCAAACTGATTATGTATGGGAAATACTAAATGCTGCAGAAACAGGTACAGAAAAAGTTCTAGGAATGATCTAAGCTATTTCAGTGATAAGCCCACTATGCAATGTCATAGTTCCCTGTTCCCAATATCCCCTGCTCATAAGCCTAACAGAAATACTCTCCAACTCATTTCTGTCTCTGAAATAAGGCCATAATGATATTGGTTCTCCAAGAGTTGACTGAAATCCATAACCTTCACCAGCATAATAGACTGATGCAAAAAAAAAAAAAGCCTCAGGATGAGAGAGTTGGATGACAAACTGAGCAGGGCAAGTGATAGGACTGGCAGTGTAATGGATTGTACCAAGGTAGAGAAGGTTCTCAAAAGGGAACCGTTTGAGTTCTGAAGAGGTCTGCCTGTGGGTTCATTAAGCTATTCTCCAGAATTGACTTTCTGTGTAATTTACAACTCTGCCACTGCTCATTTCCCCCTCTGCCACAGTCTCCCTACTCTGACTGTTGCCAAGGCAGCCTGTCATAGTGACAATCCGCCTGAAAAAGCTCAGTCAAACACTCACCTGTTTTTCCCACTGTGACTGGACACTGTGCACAACAAGATCCCTCGATACAGTAAATGACTTCACTCTATTAGTGTAATGAGTATAGACTACCGATATTACATTGTCTCTTGCCTTCCTCATTCTACAGCAATGGGTCTAAAGTAACTCAAGGACCATGACCTGCAATATGCAAAAGGTCTCTCTCTATAACCCTCACTCAAAGATGTTCAATGGCTTTAGGTTCAGTTTATTCATTGCCTTCTGTGGAATGTGGGACAACATGTCACTATTGTCGGCTGCGATGTCCATGTTGTAGCTAATGTTCAGTGTATGAATTCTGTAACATGACATTACTAAGACTGAGAACACCATTCTTCTTCCAACACGGAACTAAAACCCTTCCCTGCAGGAGTTTTCTCCTCACCTTGAACAAAGGTGTGGTGTGGGACAAGGGGAGGAAAGGGAGCTACAGGCGTTTGTGTTTGGGAGCATTGCAAATACCAAATGGATAACTGTGGAACTCGAAATTGCCTGAAAGGAATCACTTGTCCATGATGGACAGGGAAACACTTTTGCAGTGACTGGATTTAATTGCTTTCCAACGTACGGTCGAGCTACACATTATTTACACCAATCTCTCCCAACACAAAGAGGTGCTAATAAAAAAAAGATCAATCCCTGTCTGGTTGCAGTTCCACTTGATTGGTAAGGCTGGCACGTTCACTCTAAAAAAAAAATGCTGGGTTAAAAACCTTCCAGTGCTGGGTAAACAGTGGACAGAACACACGTTGGGTTATTTTTGACCCAGCCAGTTGGGACACCCGTGAGAGTAAATGTTATTCCGGTTAATCTGTTATTCCGGTTAATCTGTTCTGTTGTATTGTCCATACAATATATGTTACGATTGAGCACGGACACTTTTGTAGCTTAATGACACTTGCAGAAGTTGAGTTTCTCAAGTAATTACATAAATCCCAAAGTTGGGATAATTATTACTTTTAGGATATTTAAACAATCATGTAAATGATTGCGTATTAAAATATATAGTGTGTAAAATAGTGAAGGGGCATTTTAATTTGCGGTATACTAACATAATATGATGAACAGGTCACGGTCAAGGTTGGCCAAAAAGACCTATCTGAAAGGCACGGCCCCATTAGGTCACCACTTCTAAAGACTGATCTACTGGGTCAAGCTACTGTAGCATGAAAGTGAATAAAAACCCAACTGATAGTTAAATTAACCCATGTTTGGTAATCCAAAGAATTGGCCTACTGGGGGCGTGGCTTTCAGAAAGTTATTTTCGGTCATTCATGTTCATCATGTTAAGTTGGTAAGCTGAAAATAAACATGTTCCTTCTGTTTTTGCACATGAATTATCTTTATATAAAATTCATGACACTATTATAACATAGTGGTAATTATCCCAACATTAGGACATGCATAGGCACTTAAGAAACTCATACTCTTGCGTAAGCCTTATTAAAACTACAAACGTGTTAGTGCTGAACCTTTACATGTGCTGACAATACAACAGAACTGGATTTACATTTACTCTCATGGGTGGCCAAAAATACATGTCTGAAAGCCACACACCTGCTAAGTCACGCCTCCAGTCTTCTGCTCTGCCCTGTTGGATCATAGCTTAATAAACCAGCAACAACAACACCACTTAAAGAAAAAAATGGGTTCTTTGTGACCCAACTGGCTGAGTCAAAATAAACCAAAGTGTGTGCTGTCCAATATTTACCCAAATTGCATTGTTTTTAACCCAGCATAGGTGTCATTTATCATAATTTGAAACCAACTTCTTCATAAAAGATGGCTCTCCCATATAGGACATTCAAATCTCCTCGATAGAAGGGAAAATGGAAGAAAAACCCTCTGCACTGGAGACAGACGTTGGGATGAGTGATGATAATGCTTGTAGTCAGCTCAGGGTTTGCCCATGTGTGAAGTCAACAGGTTCCCCTTCTGAAGACTTAACCTGAAGATCTCATCCCTCTGTCTACCCCCACTTATTTGACCCCTGTGTATTGCCTCAGGTGATTGGTCAAATCCGTGGGCTCCAGGCCAATCCATTATCTACTGCAAACCTGCCTTGGTCTGCAAAACGCTTGCCCCCAGCCTTACCCTTGGACATTGGACATATGTCTAGCTACTACCTCTCTTGGAATATACCAGTGTGAGACAGATGGTATCAATATTGTCAGCCTGTAACAGCAGTGTGAATGTCACCGAGTTCAGTATCTATTTGCATCGATCTGCAGATCTGCGATCTGAGGTACAGCAGAGATATATCAATTTGATTTAAAGGTACCACCAAACATCTCTCAGTTTGTCGGGTCAAAGCAGGCAATCATTACACACATGCTTACGGTTGGTAATGCAGTGACTGAGCCTTAGTTGTTTTGGGTGTACTTGATTTCAAGGGATGCTCTTCTTCCCTCGTTAGAATCTATGTCATGATTAGAACTCTTAGTACCAGGTGCTTTTAATGGGAAGAAATTAGCATTTGCTTATGTTGCACTCTGCAGGGGAAGTAAAACAGTGTCTCAACTCTTCATTAGCACAGATAATCACCGGTCCAACTATTATTAGTGGCTCCTTCAACAAGCAAAGTTTTGAATCATAAATATACATAGTACATTTTGGTTATCAAAGGTATGCTTCTATCAGAACTGATACCATGTGATGGTGAAACATTCTTTGGCACCGGTGAGTGGGGTTTAAGGACAATTAGCATTTGAGGGAACACATTCTTGTTTCATCAATAACACTTTTTGAAATATATTCACTAAAATGTCTTGGCGGTTGTCTGAGACATATTTGCTTGGTGGAAATCAAAACATTTGACTACAAAGAGTCTGAAAGCGCTTTAAGTGCTGAAATGCCTGTCTTTATCAGCATGATGACAGTCCATTATGTGTCTCTCAAGGCTTGCCTGAGACAGCCTGAGTCTGATTGGAAGGAGGAAGAAATGGAAATCATTTGCAAATGGACAAAATACTCAGACAAACAGAAAAGGCAACATTCCCAACTGAGTTAGTGACCGGAAGTGACCATCTCCCAGAACTGAGAATTGTGCCGCATTTTCAATTTACTGACCCTTTAAGTTTTATGTGTGTCTGCAGTGTACCATTTTAAAGATATCCAACTACTGTACATTATCTGTACTCTGTATTAGATTCTCCCTCTCTGTTCTCCAATGGTGCTATGTTGACAGCATGTGAAACATCAGTAGTCTTGACTTGACCCATGAGTAAGGAATCTCCTCATCCACCAGACCACCACCCACTTTCCTTCCCTGCAGTACTCCTCTCATCTCTGACACCACAGTGACGCCATGTTGGTAGTTCTGCGTCTCAACCTCTTTTTTTCTACAGTGCATATTTCTCATGCAGAAGTAATGCACGATGAGGTAGACAGGGAGCGCACACAGACCTGCTTCTGATTTTTCCTCCCCTGTTCTCACTCAGAAAAACACAGCTGTGAAGTAGCCCTGAGGTATGTATATGTGTGCTTGTGTGTGTCTGTCTATGTGTGTGTGTGTGTCTGTGTGTGTGTGTGCGCAAGTGTGCGTGCATGTTGTGCACGCATGTGTGTGTATGTCATAACGATGCCTCAAACGATTTGCCTTCCACAGTATGTGCATATACAATAGAGAACTATCTACTAAGACTAGCCACACAATTCAGTTTGATTTGATGCGTACCTCTGCTACAAACTCAAGGTTAGATTCTTGTAAAATTACTGAACCTCTCTGGCCCTCAAGCTCATCTGCGTTCCCCTGCAATTTCTCTGCCTCACCATGCTTTTCTCATGATCGACATATATCCATAGCACAGACAGAAGAGCCTGTCAGTTTGTGCATCTTTTTTATTGGCTTGTAATTTCATCATTAACATATTGTACTCTGTTTAAGGTTGATGCAAGGTGCACTCTTAGAAAAAAAGGTGCCATCTAGAACCTAAAAGGGTTCTTTTGGCTGTCACATAGGGAAACCCTTTGAAGAACCCTTTTTGGTTCCAAGTAGAACTCGTTTGGTTCAAGGTAGAACCTTTTGTGGTTCCATGTAGAACCTTTCCCAAGGAGGGTTTTTACATGGAATCCAAAAAGGTTCTACCTAGAACCAAAAAGGGTTCTACCTGGAGAAATTTAGAGGCTTCCACACATTCAGATTAGAGGCTTCCACACATTCATAGCTTATTCTGGACCACAGTCCCCCCACAATTTAGGAAGACCCTGATAAGAAAGTGTGCAGTTTGTCAAAAAGTACATAACATTAGTTACAGTATCATGTTACCCTTTATTATGCATAAAAGGGCTTGTATAATCCTTTGTGTAACATCAATTCAAGATACCCAATATCAACTTCAAAGAATCTCCCAGAATTCAATGACAGCTTTTAATCTTCTCTGGGACTCACTGAAATTTCTCCAGTTCTGTTTTAAGGACGACAGGACATACCCACCAGCTGTGTTTTGCTGGGACAGACGTCCTTCTCGGTGCCATTGAAGTGTGTTTGGAGTGAGGCTGATAAAACAGAGAAGACTAATTGAGACAGAGACTGCCCCTAGCCTGCATTCTTTGCCCTTCTGTTGACTGAAGACACTTTGGTAATTACAGCTGCCAGAACACACCAATCAGTCGAACGATTGTGCAATCACAGGTTAAGTGCTACCATTAAGGGGGATTCTAGGATATCTAGCTGTCATTAACGCCCCTGCAATATCTTATATTCATAGTCATAATTGAACACTTTGGCTACATCATGTTGTCCAGACACGAGGATGACCCCATGAATTGTCAAGGACAATCTTAATCTCATCTGTACTGTAACTATGTACCTGCAGCTTTTTCCATCTTTTTCTTTGAGACGGATTTCTTGCAAAAAGTCGACAGTTTCTTACACTGTATGTACCTGGTGAATCAATATCCTTCCCCCTTTCCGCTGTAAAAAGACTGGTGATTTTTATTTCCTATTTTGCTTTGTTCTGTTTGGGGAGGACTGATGTTTTTGTCTTTTTGGAGCCATGCAGTGAGGTTACAGAGATGAACAAGAAGCTTAACTGACAACTGCATGTTGATGGATCTGTCTGTCAGACAGGCTTAGGTCCTTCCCCTCTGAGATTATGTGATATATTAGAAGTCTGAGAAAACACATCAACAATCAACAATTTGACTAACAGCATGTCTGAAAACCATATCGCCTCTGGCTCTAATTTTCACTGTTTATTTGAGTTCAATCACTTGGTCTCCTATAAGCTTAATGTGTAGGCTAACTACTGCATATTAGAACATTGGGCAATTCAAAGGAAATGCAGATAAAGGGATAACCACCAATATACCAGTTTTAGGTTTGGGGAGGAAGGTGTAACATGTATTCTCCTCTGGGCTAGAAAGAGTTGTCCAACCGGAGCCTTGTTGTCAAATAATTCATGTGAGACATGCAAGTCCTCCAGGTGGGGAAGTCAGACAAAGAAATCGATTCCACCCAATCATTTACCAGTCTGAACCGGAACAAACACATTAACTCTCTATGAACCAAGATGCCATAGTTTGACTCCAAGGAGAGTGCTCTGTCAAAACGCAGTCAATTCTAAGAAAGGGAACATTTGTAGATACCTATCCCTGTAGGTAGATACATATCCCCATTGCTGGCTGAATGGTTCAACTTAAAACATGCTTCAGGCTGAGAAGTAAATTGTCTCCGAGAGGTAAATTATATGTTCAACTGCATTATTTAATTGGGTGCCAGTGCATGGTGTCTATATTAAGCATGGTTCACGCCCTCACCCTCTCCTGGCAGAATCCTCATTACTCCCATTCATAGCACTCTCCTTTAATTGCACAGTGTTTGTAATGGAGAAAGCCCAAATAAAGGGTCCTCCATATTTGATGGCTCCTCCATCCACTGTGTATGAATCTTTCAGCAGAGGTGCACTTGATGTCTGCAGCCCATTGAATTATTCAAGTCCGGGGAAGCACTCCATAAGAGGAATGACGAAGAGGCAAAATCAGATAGGGTTAATGAGAGAGACCGTCACGCTAAATATGTCTCTCCATATTAGCCACAATCTTTCTCTCTTTCTTCTTCCTATCTTTTCTTCATCTCCTTTCTGGTGGTATTCTGGAAAAATTGCCCTTTATGCCCCACTGTTTTCTTAACCTTCTATTGCACATCATTGCCCTCAGGCAAGACAAAACCTTTTTGCCCCTGACATCCGCCCATATAAATAATTTAAAAAATCCTACACATGACAATATGTGATGACATGTCTGTAAATAATCCAATGAGGTGCAGAAGTTGGTATGATGTATACATTTGGGGGAGGGACATTATTTCAGGAAGCAGAGTGACCTGAGCGCATGGCGTGAGAGAAGGGTAAGATACATTTCATTCTTTTGCATTTTTAAATAGATAACTTTGTTAGGTGCCTCCCAAGAAGAGGTATGTGCAGGAGTCAGGAGCAGGAGAGCAAGGAATTCCAGTCGTTTATTATAAGTCCCAACCCACTGTCAACAGGCGGGGAAAATCCCGAAACACACGAAGGAGAAACCTCTACTCCTAACACAGTACCAACGGTACAACGACTGTGAGGGGAAAAAACCTGTGGCGCAAACAAGCACCCATAACAGAGCTAACACAGCAAAAATAATCCCGCACAAAAACTAGCAGGCAGCGGAGGTTAATGAACCCACTGAAATGAACTAATCAGACACAGGTGATAACAACAGACAGACAGACACAAACGAAAAGTAAAAATGGATCGGTGGCAGCTAGTAGGCCGGTGACGACGACCGATGAGCACCGCCTGAACAGGGAGAAGAGCCACCTTCGGTGGAAGTTGTGACAAACTTCACAATAAAACACTTGTCTAGGAACCACTAAATAGGGATTTTTGATAGGTTTTGAACATAGACTGTTTTTATATATATTTGATTTAAAAAAAATGTTTTGCCTTGGGGCATTTTGCTGTTATGCTACTTTTTTGGTTGCCTTGGGCCAACAATGTACAGTTAGGCTACTTTTCAGGGCAATATCAGGATCAATGAATGACATGTAATTTAATGTAAAATGATGGCTTTGGTCAATGTTTTGAGCCTAACTGAGCAGTAAGGATCACACCCTATGATAGAGAGGACAGTGAGCTGAGGACAGCGAGGAAGAATGGACCCCAGAATCAGGTTTGAGGTTTCTATTATGTTGCACTTAATAAATGTTCTGAAAATATTGGATATTCATTTTGTGTTTTAGGACCCTTATGGCACCGCTTTGCCCTGAGGCAACAAAAATTAATCTGAGTGAGAAGGGTAAAAGTTATTTTTTTAATTACTGATGCATTATCAGAAAGCCTTCCAAAAAATAGGATGGCATATTTTTTTCAATTAAAAAACCTAAATGTGTGCAGTAGAGGGTCTGTAGCCCTGAATGACTGGCCTAATTACCTGCTAATTTAGTGGACAGACCAATGACTCAGAGCTGGGATTAGTGGGTAGACATACAGAACAGAGAGTAGGTTCTGGATGTAGCCATGCAGAGCCCAGAGGGCACCTCCATGGGTCCCCAGAGCTCCGAGATGGTCATTGCTGTTTCATTGAGGGTAGTGGCTTGTTTTATTACTCTGGATTTGTTCATATTTTACTGAAGAGTGATTCTATCACTGCACACTGCAAGGCCACATATATCAGTGGAATATATCACAGGCTGAGATTAACTGTCTGAATACACAAACGTACTGTGTGTGGACACAAGCTGAATAAGTATAGAACAGTGGAGGCTCCTCAGAGGAGGAAGGGGAGGACCATCCTACTCAGTGAATTTCAGATTTTTGTCTCGATAAAACTATACTAAATATATTAATGACACTTAAAAACGGATTAAAACACACAGTTTTGATATGAAGTAGCCTCAATAGTCACCTCTAGGGTAGCACCATGGTGTAGCGAGAGAACAGCTATTTGCTTAACATGGTGCCGACAGAGATGGTCGCCTCGCTTGGCGTTCTTAGGAAACTATGCAGTATTTTGTTACGCCAGGAAATGTAAGTCCTGTTACATCCAGCCCGGAAGAATGATTGGATATACAGTTGAAGTCTGAAGTTTACATACACTTTGGGTAAAGTCATTAAAACTCCATTTTCAACTACTCCACAAATGTCTTGTTAACAAACGATAGTTTTGGCAAGTCTGTTAGGACATCTATTTTGTGCATGACACAAGTAATTTTTTCAACAATTGTTTACAGACAGATTATTTTACTTATAATTCACTGTATCACAATTCCAGTGGTTCCGAAGTTTACATACAATAAGTTGACTGTGCCTTTAAACAGCTTGGAAAATACCAGAAAATGATGTCATGGCTTTAGAAGCTTCTGATAGGCTAATTGACATCATTTGAGTCAATAGGAGGTGTACCTGTGGATGTATTTCAAGGCCTACCATCAAACTCAGTGGCTCTTTGCTTGACATCATGGGAAAATCAAAAGAAATCAGCCAAGACCTCAGCATTTTTTTTTGCATCCTTGGGAGCAATTTCCAAATGCCTGAAGGTACCACATTCATCTGTGCAAACAATAGTACGCAAGTATAAACACCATGGGACCACACAGCTGTCATACCACTCAGGAAGGAGACGCGTTCTGTCTCCTAGAGATGAACATACTTTGGTGCGAAAAGTGCAAATCAATCCCAGAACAACAGCAAAGTACCTTGTGAAGATGCTGGAGGGAACAGGTACAAAAGTATCTATATCCACAGTAAAATGAGTCCTATATCAACATAACCTGAAAGGCCACTCTGCAAGGAAGAAGCCACTGCTCCAAAACCGCCATAAAAAAGCCAGACAAAAATAGAACTGTTTGGCCATAATGACCATCGTTATGTTTGGAGGAAAAGGGGGAGACTTGCAAGCCGAAGAACACCATTGCAACCGTGAAGTACGGGGGTGGCAGCATCAGGTTGTGGGTGCTTTGCTGCAGGAGGGACTGGTGCACTTCACAAAATAGATGGCCTCATGAGGACGGAAAATTATGTGGATATATTGAAGCAACATCTTAAGACATCAGTCTTAAAGTTAAAGCTTGGTCGCAAATGGGTCTTCCAAATGGACAATGACCCCAAGCATACTTCCAAAATTTTTGCAAAATGGCTTAAGGACAACAAAGTCAAGGTATGGAGTGGCCATCACAAAGCCCTTACCTCAATCCCATAGAAAATTTGTAGGCAGAACTGAAAAAGTGTGTGCGAGCAAGGAGGCCTATAAACCTGACTCAGTTACACCAGCTCTGTCAGGAGGAATGGGCCAAAATTCACCCAACTTATTGTGTGGAGCTTGTGGAAGGCTACCCAAAACATTTGACCCAATTTAAGCAATGTACAGGCAATGCTACCAAACACTAATTGAGTGTATGTAAACTTCTGACCCACTAGGAATGTGATGAAAGAAATAAAAGCTGAAATAAATAATTCTCTCTACTATTATTCTGACATTTCACATTCTTAAAATAAAGTGGTGATCCTATCTAACCTAAGACAGGGAATTTTTACAAGGTTTAAATGTCAGGAGTTTTGAAAAACTGAGTTTAAATGTTTTTTGGCTAAGGTGTATGTAAACTTCCGACTTCAACTGTAAGAGCAACGTCAACTTACCAACATTACGACCAGGAATACGACTTTTCCGTAGCGGATCACCACCTAGGACAATGGATCGGATCCCAGTAGGCGACCCAAAACAACGGCGCCGCAGAAGGGGCAGACGGAGCGGTCTTCTGGTCAGGCTCCGTAGACGGGCACATCGCTCACCACTCCCGAATATACTACTCACCAATGTCCAGTCTCTTGACAAAAAGGTAGACGAAATTCGAGCAATGGTTGCCTTCCAGAGAGACATTTGAGATTGTAACATTCTCTGTATCACGGAAACATGGCTCACTCGGGAGTCAGTGCAGCCGGTACAGCTGTACCGTCACCCGGTACAGCCACCCGGTTTCTTTGCGCATTGCGCCAATAGAAACAAACATCTCTCTGGTAAAAAGAAGGGCGGGGGTGTGTGCCTTATGATTAATGAGTCGTGGTGTGATCATAACAACATACAGGAACTCAAGTCCTTTTGTTCACCTGACCTAGAATGCCTTTACAATCAAAGGCCGACTGCATTATCTACCAAGAGAATTCTCTTTGATTATAATCACAGCTGTGTATATCTCCCCCAAGCAGACACCTCGACGGCCCTGACATAACTCCACATATCCTGAGAGTTTGGGAAAATCTGACCACGAATCCATTTTGTTGCTCCCAGCCTATAGACAGAAACTTCCTCAGGTGTGTTCAACACTGGTCGGACGTATCTGATTCCACGCTTCAAGATTGCTTCGATCACGTGGACTGGGATATGTTCCGGATAGCCTCAGACAACAACATTGATCTATATGCTGATTCGGTGAGCAGGTTTCTTAACAAGTGCATCGGTGATGTTGTACCCACGGTGACTATTAAAACCTGTCGTGGAATTATCAGAATTTGTTGGTAACATTTGTAAGATATTTAATATTCATCAAATGTGTGTAAGTTACTTCTCATCAGAATGGTATATTTGTATAATACTGTGGTGAGGTTGCAGTTATCTGTTCTATGTCAAAACTAAGTTGCCTGGGCCGATGAGAGGGGAGAGGTCAAAGTGTCATCATGTGTAAACATATCTTATACTCCCTACCTTTCCCAGTGGGGAAAGGAGGGGTTGCAGTGTCTGGAATCATTCTATGCTCCCTCTTATTGTTGTTTCTATCTTAACCTATAGCCTCACCTCCTATCCGTGAGTTTGTCCAGGAGTTTGTATTTAGAGTGGGTTGTATATAAATGACCATTTGATATATGCCTGTTGATATGGAGGATTTGGTTTATGGTTCTGGGGTTTGGGGAAGGAGACAAAGCTGAACGATGAATTATGTCTATGCTGTCTGACTATGGGTGTCTTTGCTATTAAAGGAACTCAGTTGCATTGCAAGGGGGCTCTCAGAGGATTCACTGGGAGACACTGAATTATCTGAGAGTCACAGGGTTGTGATAGAGCTCATATAATTAAAGATGGACTTTGATAACTAACTCTGACTTGTGTGTGTGGTTTGCTCCCATGATTTGGTAAATAGAGGAAATTTCCACGACAAACCTTCCCCAACCAGAAACTGTGAATTGATGGCAGCATTCGCGCAAAACTGAAAGCGCGAACCACTGCTTTTAATCATGGCAAGGTGACCGGAAACATGACCGAACACAAACAGTGAAGCTATTCCCTCCTGCAAGGCAATCAAACAAGCTAAGCGTCAGTATAGAGACAAAGTAGAGTCACAATTCAATGGCTCAGACACGAGATGTATGTGGCAGGGTCTACAGTCAATCACGGATTGCAAAAAGAAGCCAGCACCGTAGCAGACACCGACGTCTTGCTCCCAGACAAACTAAACAAATTCTTTGCTTGCTTTGAGGACAATACAGTGCCACTGACACGGCCCGCTACCAAAACCTGCGGGCTCTCCTTCACCGCAGCCAACGTGAGTAAAACATTTAAACGTGTTAACCTTTTTGTGATAGTGGGCAGCATTTTCACTTTTGGATGAACAGCATGCCCAGAGTGAACTGCCTCCTACTCTGTCCCAGATGCTCATATATGCATATTATTATTAGTATTGGTTAGTATTGGAAGTTTCTAAAACTGTTTGAATGATGTCTGTGAGTATAACAGAACTCATATGGCAGGCGAAAACCTGCCATATGCAACGCTGTGTCAGATTTTACGGAAACTTTACAGAAAAAGCATAATCTGAGAATGGCGCTCAGAACCCAAAACAGCCAGAGGAATATCCGCCATTTTGGTATCAACAAAGTTAGAAACAACACCATAAACATTCACTTACCTTTGATGATCTTCATTAGAAGGCACTCCCAGGAATCCCAGTTTGACAATAAATTACTGATTTGTTCCATAAAGTTCCATCATTTATGTCCAAATAGCCACTTGTTGTTAGCGTGTTCAGCCCAGTAATCCATCTTCATGAGGCGCAGGCACTTCATACAGACAAAAACTTGAAAACTTCCATTACAGTCCTTTAGAAACATGTCAAACAATGTATGGAATCAATCGTTAGGATGTTTTTAACATAAAACATAAAAAATAATGTTCCAACCGGAGATTTCCTTTGTCTTCAGAAAAAGCACTGGAACCCGAGGTAACTCTGTCGGGAGCGCGCGTCATGAGACCAAGGCTCTCTGCCAGACCACTGACTCAAAGAGGTTTCCTTTGCCCCTCCTTTATAGTAGAATCATTATTCAAGTTTCAAAAGATGGTTCATATCTAGTGGAAGCCGTAGGAAGTGCAACCTCATCCATATCTCAATGTGTATTCAGTAGGCCAAGCTTTGAAAAACTACAAACCTCAGATGTCCCACTTCCGGTTTGGATTTTTCTCAGGTTTTCGCCTGCCATATGAGTTCTGTTATACTCACAGACATCATTCACACAGTTTTAGAAACATCAGAGTGTTTTCTATCCAATACTAATAATACTATGCATATATTAGCATCTGGGACAGAGTAGGAGGCATTTCACTCTGGGCACGCTACTCATCCAAAAGTGAAAATGCTGCCCCCTACCCAAAAAGGTTAAACAATGCCACTTTATATAATGTTTACATACCCTACATTACTCATCTCGTATGTGTATACTGTACTCTATACCATCTACTGCATCTTGCCTATGCCGCATGGCCATCGCTCATCCATATATTTATATGTACATATTCTTATTCATTCCTTTACACTTGTGTGTTTAAGGTAGTTGTGAAATAGTTAGATATGTTAGATATTACTGCACGGTCGGAACTAGAAGCACAAGCATTTCGCTACACCGCATTAACATCTGCTAACCATGTGTATGTGACCAATAAAATGTGATTTGATTTTCCATCCTCATCAGGGTACATTGACTTCAAAAGTTCTCACCCCCTTCCATAGACTTGCACAGTCATTACGATGACTTCCAGAGGATGTCCTCCAACCTATCTGCTGAAAGCATAAGCTACAGCTAGCTAGTACTGAAGTGCATAACGTGTGGTGAGTAGTCAAAGAGAAAAAAAGACAATAGTTGAACAGTTTCTTCCAAAATGAAGGAGAAGCAGCAGAGAGAGAAAGCTATATTTCATTGTATTTTTTTCTTCTTCTCAGTTTATCTTTCACTTACTTGGATAACACAGCTAATTTAGCCTACTCAACAACCTGATTCAAACTGAGAGGAATGCTATTTATGTTAGCACATTGGCTAAGGCTATCCAACACTGCAACTCTTCCAAGTCAAGGTAAGCTTTCGGTTTTATTAATTTATTGCCACCGGGGCCCGCCGGTGTATACTGCTAAACTGCTTGCTGTACACTGTACTGCGTGATTGTACACATGGATTGGAATGTGGGTTTTCTAACTCGTTGGTTCTAGTTTTTTGACTATGATGTTAGCTAATATGGCGACAACAATGTACTCTAGGCTGTGTAGCGCTTAGCGGTTATGGTATGAAGGTTTGGCTTGAAGAGATTTGCGCCTGTTCACACACAGCTGTTATGTTGTGCACTGAATTCCACAAGGGAAAGGAAAAGGTGAGGAGGTTAGCGAGTAGATGCGAGAAAATATTATACAACTAGAAAAGTGATGGATGCTTTATGTGGATGCTATGAAAGTGAACTGTGTGTGCGGGTGATCAGGTGTGCATTTATTCCGCCGATTCTGTTGAAAAACGTTTCTTAAACGGAAGCAAACAGAACAAAACGGGGAAGGACCTACAGTAACTTTTTCTAAAATAAACTAATTTTAGTTGCAAAAGAAGCAAGAGTGTGTCACCATCAGTCACCTTGATTACTCCAATTTGTCCTCTCGACCTGTGCACCTACGTTATAAACTTTCATTTGTAGGCTGGGTTATAGCAACCTCATGATGGCTATAGGGCAAATTCGAGTATCATGGAATAGCCTAAACCTATCGATGTCACTGATCCCTCTGGAACTTTCATTGCGCACACCTGGCCCCTATTCCCACTGATTGTATTTCTATATATGTTTCCCTTTGTTCACGATGGTCCTGTCGATTATTGTTACTATGTCCGTTGGTGCGTGTGAGTACCTGTGCTGTGTGTTTTGGGCTTTCGTGCCCTTGTGGATTGCGCAGATGATTACGGGCCTCGTCCTGTGTGAGAATCATTGTGCGCTAGTGTTATTTATTCAAGGTACTCCTCGCTCTTTTGTTCGGGTTTCAACCCTGTGTTTTTGTTACATGTTTGTTTGGTCTTCGTCCCCTTGGCTTTACACGGCACGCCGTAATTTGGAGCATAATAAAAAAAACGATTACGCATTCCTGTCTCCCGAATCATTTATACCAGCTTGACAATCGATGTTACAATGAGTTGGAATGGAATGACTAGAATATGAATGACAGTCATCGAATATGCTGTATTAGAAATAACTTCTCCCTAATCTTAAAAGGCACCGACCGCCACAGGTATAGAAAGTATGTGCACTCTCACTACTTACACAACCACGCACGCAGGCATGTACCCATGCACGCACACATTCACACACAGTAGTTGGGAGTTGTGTGTAGGCTTTGGTAAGTGATGGCGACAGAGAGAACAAAGAAACCAAATATATTCAATTCATCACTCTATCCTTATTCCTGCATGTGAATAGTCAATGGTCTGCTTCTGGAAATACATACACAACAATAGTTGCCTTAGTGCTTCATGCCTTGTAGACTATAAAACAGATTACCATAAGAAATGCACACACACCCATACACACACGCATGTGCTCATACACGCACAGTCTTCAAAGTATTACTTTACAAATGTGGCCAGTTTGACAGTGCAATCTCTCTTCCTTGTGTGTACTTTGAGGATTGTTGAAACATGTAACTTCCTGTCTTCCTCCCCACAGAGATATATAAAAAAACACATTGGCATTGCAGCAGCCCTTTATGTATCTCCCTGAAGTTAATTACCCAAATAGATCACATGCAAAAGACCGAAGTCATAAAGCCAAAAGTTGAGAAGTTCTTTATTAATTATCAATGTTTGCTGTTTGATACTTACAGTTGTAGTAGAACTACTACACTGTAACGAAAAACTGCTATTCTCTAGGGATGTTGCTCTTGCTGCGGGCGATTCCCTGATCCATCTCTACGCAGACGACACCATTCTATATACTTCCGGCCCGTCCTTGGACACTGTGCTATCTAACCTCCAAACGAGCTTCAATGCCATACAACACTCCTTCCGTGGCCTCCAACTGCTCTTAAACGCTAGTAAAACCAAATGCATGCTTTTCAACCGTTCGCTGCCTGCACCCGCACGCCTGACCAGCATCACCACCCTGGATGGTTCCGACCTTGAATATGTGGACATCTATAAGTACCTAGGTGTCTGGCTAGACTGTAAACTCTCCTTCCAGACTCATATCAAACATCTCCAATCCAAAATCAAATCTAGAGTCGGCTTTCTATTCCGCAACAAAGCCTCCTTCACTCACGCCGCCAAACTTACCCTAGTAAAACTGACTACTACCGATCCTCGACTTCGGCGATGTCATCTACAAAATTGCTTCCAACACTCTACTCAGCAAACTGGATGCAGTTTATCACAGTGCCATCCGTTTTGTCACTAAAGCACCTTATACCACCCACCACTGCAACCTGTATGCTCTAGTCGGCTGGCCCTCGCTACATATTCGTCGCCAGACCCACTGGCTCCAGGTCATCTACAAGTCCATGCTAGGTAAAGCTCCGCCTTATCTCAGTTCACTGGTCACGGTGGCAACACCCACCCGTAGCACGCGCTCCAGCAGGTGTATCTCACTGATCATCCCTAAAGCCAACACCTCATTTGGCCGCCTTTCGTTCCAGTTCTTTGCTGCCTGTGACTGGAACGAATTGCAAAAATCGCTGAAGTTGGAGACTTTTATCTCCCTCACCAACTTCAAACATCTGCTATCTGAGCAGCTAACCGATCGCTGCAGCTGTACATAGTCTATCGGTAAATAGCCCACCCATTTTTACCTACCTCATCCCCATACTGTTTTTATTTATTAACTTTTCTGCTCTTTTGCACACCAATATCTCTACCTGTACATGACCATCTGATCATTTATCGCTCCAGTGTTAATCTGCAAAATTGAAATTATTTGCCTACCTCCTCATGCCTTTTGCACACAATGTATATAGACTCTCTTGTTTTTCTACTGTGTTATTGACTTAATTGTTTACTCCATGTGTAACTCTGTGTTGTCTGCTCACACTGCTATGCTTTATCTTGGCCAGGTCGCAGTTGCAAATGAGAACTTGTTCTCAACTAGCTTACCTCGTTTAAATAAAGGTGAAATCAAAAATAAAAAATACTTTTTTTTGAGGTATTATCAACAGTTAAACAAAAAAAATCTGAAACATTTTACAGCAGTATACTGTAAATGACAGTGAAATGTGTTGCTTTACAGGGTCAGCCATAGTAGTACGGCACCCTGGAGCAAATTAGCGTTAAGTGCCTTGCTCAAGGGTACACCGGCAGATTTTTCACCTTGTTGGTTACTAGCGCAACTCTCTAACAACTAGGTTACCTGCTGCTCTAAAATAGCTAGATTTCGATTGGTACTGTAATACCACTCCACAGAATACTAAAGCAATTGTACAGAAGTACGTGTGCTAAACTACTTTTTTAGCACGGCTGTGCTGCAGTCCGCCAAGTACCATAGATCAGCACAGCCTTGCTAAAAAAAAATTTAGCACAAAAAGTGTAACATTTCTCTTCTACAACGGGTTACCATATAATAAAAAACATTATTTTGATAAATGTATTCATAGGCTACTATGTCATCCCACTGTGAAAATATAGGCCTAGTCCCGACACAAATCTATGGCTGCTAGGCAAGCCGTCTGGTCGTTCATTCTATCGGTTAGGTTGCCAGATACACGACCCAGTTGTTTGTTCCAAATGTTCCGTTGCCATGCTGGCTGGCAACACTCTTATCCCTTGCTTGCTAGCTAGCCAACTATGGCTAACACGGTCATGACAAACAACGCAGCCAGAATAACAGCAAAGTAGCTGCATTTGCATTTGTTTAAGCTGTTTTCTAGTACCATTTATTTGGATACATCCATGACAATTAACTAATGGTGTGCGATTTCGCCTGGCATAGAACATGTGCCCTCTCGTCAGGACACTGTTCAAAGGAGCTAGCCAATATATTAAATACAGAATTTGACTAGCAATCGAGCTGCCTGTAAATTACTGTCAAATTCATGGTAACCCCTTTACAGTGTAGTTAAAGATAAGGAAAATGTTAACCTTGGGTGCTTTGAAAAACATCAAATCTTTGTAGACGAGTCAATTTCATTCCCCACTTCTGAAAAAAACTACGCACGTGAAGGAATGCACAAATCAAATCAGATATCAATGAAAGTGTCTCATCATTGGTTCAATTAGATTTTATTTTGTGATTGTGTCTAATTTCCTGTGTGCATTCTAAAGTTGGAATTACTAACAGCAGGGACCCCACTACTTTCAGAGAGCATAACTATGCTTCACATGCCGTGTTATAAGGATTTCAGAAGTACATTGCTTCATACTTTTAGATGTCTTGATTTGTTCCCTATTAATAAAATAAAGCAAGTCTAGCAGCTATAATCGTGACATGCTTTATCACTATATGGAATTGGGCAATCTTTTCACTTAAGAAGACTAATTATAATTTTCAACATGACTAATTTAATTGAACATAAATTGCTGTGCAACTCCTCAGGCATAAAAACACATTTATATTTAAACCAAATTCTACTACGGTATGTCTTCTCCTTTGAATCACAGCACAGGAAACTGAATTTTTATGCCAATGAATTACATTAGGAGAAACTACACATATGGAAACGTAATGTCAAATTGACCTCCAAAGATAATCCCCCATTGTCTGGTCATCAAGAAACCATTCAAAATCCAATCTTAATAAAAGTAGCCTTACTACAGTCTATGAGCTAAATTCAACCAAGTCCACCAGCAATCTCAGTCCAAATGTCAGCCTGGCTGTTTTGGAGGTCAGACTTGACAAAGCAACATAGTTTTCAAACCATCTCCTATTCCTGTTGCTTTAGTGACAGGAGCGTCTTGGAGGGGTGAGCTAAAGCCAGGCGATAATGCTAAACTTGAGCAGGAATGTTCCCACTTCTGCATTCACCCTTCAACACAAACATCATAACACCCTGTCACACTTACACCTCACCATTTGTACTGTATAGAAACTGAAACATGATACAGAAGCGTTATGTCATGTCAGTGGGATCCGTAATGTGAATGACATAAAAACAGTGTTAATGTGCCTAATGCTTGACAAGAGTACATTGACACCGTCCGTATATGTTCCAGAACAAATAGACCATTTAGGGGACAGTCTTTAAGTTCAGCTTTTATTTCTTTCATCACATTCCCAGTGGGTCAGAAGTTTACATACACTCAATTAGTATTTGGTAGCATTGCCTTTAAATTGTTTAACTTGGGTCAATTAATGCTTGAAATGGAGGCCCCCTTTCGCCTCTTCATTTTGCCATCCACTATGTTTATATTTTATCAGGAGTTCATATCATCAAATGTGACCCTGTGAATTGCTGTTGTAATACAGTGTCTAACAAGACTCCAGTGATATGTCTGAGAGGCAGACAGTTACCAAGATAAAGTAAACACCAAGAATAAAGAAAACAAATGAAGTAAGTGACATTTTTCTGTGCTTCTTGGTATTGCTCTAGGAACTTGTCAACACATTTAGCCTTATCTGCTGTGTTAGGAAATTGAATTAAAGTCATCAAGATGAATGACTTAAAGCAATAGAACATCTTAGCACTTTAATTCACCTTATTAACCTGACCACTGCACGGGGAAAACCCCAGTTATACACACATTGAAAATTGCAAGTAAAAGAGTAGTAGTTGTTGTGGGTTTAGAGTTTCATTACAAAACGCTACATTTCCACTTTCAGAAATGTTTGTAAATTATCAATTTATTGTTTACTACAGAATTTATGAAAGAGATTGGTGTGTTGTTTTCTCCCATCTAATCATGGCATGGGGTTGTTCAATGACAGACATGTATTTTTTTTATCTATCACTTGATGGTTTCATTTCAGTGGGACAAACAATCATGTTTTGTTGCAAACTCTCAGAGGAATAAGTAGTATTGCTATGTTTTACACATTCCATTTTATCTAAACAATGGATATATAGCGTTTGGCAACAAAACCCATTTTAATACACATCTAAAATGTATGAATAAAAAATCTGAGAACAGCAATATTTTACACACAAATGAGGGTACCCATAAGCAATCATTTCTGATGAAAAAACACACATCTGAAACACATGTTTTTATATAGCGCTTTGGATGGAGACTCTTCAAGTGGCCATACCTTTTATTTTCATATGGCATATCCTGTGTTAATTATTAGTTTAGCAAAGTATTTCATAATCGCACAGAATAAAACATATTCCTACTACAGTATGACGTGATGGCTACTAACATAGGAAATGTTCTCACTCGTTTAATGCTGTTTACCAGTTGCATCCAAAGCTGGGCAAGACACAAAATCTGTCAACTCAATCTATTAACATTGGGTGAAGTACCTAGTGAATAATGCAACACAGAGTGAGAAATGAGAAGTGCTGATAGGCCTTCTAATGCAGAGTAAGGATTATGGGAGAGTGGATGGATGGCAGGGTATTTACTTTATAGCTACATTAGCTATCGGAAAACATTCATAAATAAACTATTATTTTATTTACAGTATATTGACCACACTGACCAAAGGCAGAAGTTGTTGATTCTCATATGACACACATAGCATGACATGGTGCTTTCAGTTATTTTCTTACACACGCACACGCACACACACACAATATGCCATCATATGTTTATTCAGTGTACATTCATTCTCCAAATCGCCTAACAGAGTGCAAGAGGATTATTTGGAGGCTCTCATCATATCAAAGCCAATAATATTTATGACAGGGCTGCAGGCAGCTTAGTGTTTACTATTCCCCATCTCTCTGAGGAATGTGGGGAACTCTGGTCCTGGATGATCTCTCTCTCTCTTTCGCTCACACACACACACACACACACACACACACACACACACACACACACAACATGTTTACTTTCTGCCTCTCTCGCACACACACGTTCACGCACACACGCACGCACACACACAGAAAAACACCAGTGGTGTGCATCTAGACTTGCTGCAGCCTTTTCTTCAGTCTCCCCGTCCAATGTTCTGTTCCTTCACAATGAGGCAATAACGTCAGAAGCATAAAAACATAATTTCCCCACGTAATACGATCCCATTGTGTTCAATGCCTATAGACAGTTTAATCCGTTAGCCAGCACTAAGCTATTCAGAAACTGGCATGCTACCACACTGTAGAAAATACCTTATAAGCCACGCTCCATTTGCAGGCTGTCAAAAGGGGTTCTGGCTCTCTCAAATTGAGCTTGCACAAAACCATTGACTTTTTATGAGATACTTAATGTGCTCTTGAATACCTGCTGCAAATCATTTTGTTACATTTAATTTATAGCATTGTACTGTTTGCTGCTTTTTGGCTATCCGCCCTTGCAGTTGAAGGTATGCGTGTGCCATCTACTGTATGTTTCATCAATATGGTTATATGGTTACATGCACTATCAATAGCCTCTGAATGCATATTATATAGGACGTATCATTATGTAGAGAGAATGAAATAATTGAATTGTTTAATTGACTTGTAAATAAATGGGTTTGAGAGGGTGGAGTAAATATGTTATAGTCTTTCTACTAGCATCAAACATGAACACTGGGTACAAATGACTTTGTCATAGATAGTTAGTTCCTATAAAGTCTAACATTCTGAATCTGTTCAGCCTTCACTTCAATCTCCACTTTGCAAGAGGGTCCATGATTCCAATGTGTGTTTCTCCCCAGGAGTAACAAAGTGTCCTAAAGAGCACCAGGCCAATTAGGAATGTTTGTGTAGGTTGTAATGTGACAGAGCCAACACGTTCATGAAGGAAGTCTTGTCACTGGGCAGCATCAAGAGAAGGCTGATTATGCAGCTGTATCCTTGTTCCTGATGAAGGCCAGATTGAAGCCCGGTAATGAATGTATTAACGACTAACACACGAGTCTCCGCTGAGCTCCATCATTCAGTATGCGGAAGACATGTAATGACTTTCTCCTGTAATTAATGACTCTCTCTGGAGCTTATTTATGAAAGGAGATTGTCTGTAACAGACAGAGGAGATGAATATGAGAAAGAGAGGGATGAAGTTCAGCTTTGGTGTGAAATGAAATAGCCCTTCAGAACAATGATAAACAGTATAAAAACAAAACAAATGTTCTTCTTATTAGACTTCATGAATATATATGAAAAGGGCCACAATGAAAAGTGACAGTTGTATCAGAGGATGGTTTGAGACGAGGCAAGAATGTGAAATATGTTCCTAGATCTCTCTCTGAGTGTGCTGATGTCAGATAATTAAAAAGAGCACTATTGTACCATGAAGTTAAATACAAGTGAATGAGTAAGCAGTGCACTTATAAAACATATTTTGGGCATTTAAAGCTTGCGATTTGGAGTACTAATACGATACTGAGACATACTGAACAAAAATATAAATGCAACATGCAACAATTTCAACGACTTTACTGAGTTACAGTTCATATAAGGAAATCAGTCAATTGAAATATATTCATTAGGCCCTAATCTATGGACTTCAGATGACTGGGCATGGCCACAGCCATGGGTGGGCCTGGGATGGCATACGCCCACCCACTGGGGAGCCAGCCCCAGCCAATCAGAATAAGTTTTCCCCCACAAAAATAGCTTTATTACAGACAGAAATACTCCTCAGTTTCATCAGCTGTCTGGGTGGCTGGTCTCAGACGATCCCGTAGGTGAAGGAGGTCCTGGGTTAGTGTGGTTACACATGTTCCGCGGTTGTGAGGCCGGTTGGACGTACTACCAAATTCTCTAAAACGACCTCGGAGGCAGCATATGGTAGAGAAATTAACATTCAATTATATGGCAACAGCTCTGGTGGACATTCCTGCAGTCAGGATGCCAATTGCACGCTCCCTCAAAACTTGAGACATCTGTGGCATTGCATGGTGTGACAAAGCTGCACACTTTTATTTCACCTTTATTTAACCAGGTAAGCTAGTTAAGAACAAGTTCTCATTTGCAACTGCGACCTGGCCAAGATAAAGCATAGCAGTTCGACACTTACAACAACACAGAGTTACACATGGAATGAACAAAACATACAGTCAATAATACAGTAGAAAAAAAGAAAAAGTCTATATACAGTGAGTGCAAATAAGGTCAAATAAGGGAGTTAAGGCAATAAATAGGCCATGGTGGCGAAGTAATTACAATATGGCAATTAAACACTGGAATGGTAGATGTGCAAAAGATGGATGTGCAAGTAGAGATACTGTGGTGCAAAAGGAGCAAAATAAATAAATACTAGACTTGTAGATAACCTGTAGCCATTGGGTTTGGCGATGAGTATGAAGCGAGGGCAAGCCAACGAGAGCGTATAGGTCGCAGTGGTGAGTAGGGTATGGGGTTTTGGTGGCAAAACGGATGGCACTGTGATAGACTACACCCACTACACCCAGTTTGCTGAGTAGAGTGTTGGAGGCTATTTTATAGATGACATAGCCGAAGTCGAGGATCGGTAGGATGGTCAGTTTTACGAGGGAATGTTTGGCAGCATGAGTGAAGGAAGCTTTGTTGCGAAATAGGAAGCCGATTCTAGATTTAATTTTTGATTGGAGATGCTTAATGTGAGTCTGGAAGGAGAGTTTACAGTCTAGCCAGACACCTAGGTATTTGTAGTTATCCACATATTCTAAGTCAGAGCCGTCCAGAGTAGTGTTGCTGGATGGGCGGGCAGGTGCGGGCAATGATCGGTTGAATAGCAAGAGCAATATTAAGAGCAGTTGGAGGCCACGGAAGGAGAGTTGTATGGCATTGAAGCTCATCTGGAGGTTAGTTAACACAGTGTCCAAAGAAGGGCCAGAAGTATACAGAATGGTGTCGTCTGCGTAGAGCTGGATCAGAGAATCACCAGCAGCAAGAGCGACATCATTGATGTATACTGACAAGAGAGTCTGCCCGAGATTTGAACCCTGTGGCACCCCCATAGAGACTACCAGAGGTCCGGACAACAGGCCCTCCGATTTGACACACTGAGCTCTATCAGAGAAGTAGTTGGTGAACCAGGCGAGGCAATCGTTTAAGAAACCAAGGCTGTTGAGTCTGCCAATAAGAATGTGGTGATTGACAGAGTCGAAAGCCTTGGCCATGTCGATGAATACAGCTGCACAGTAATGTCTCTTATCGATGGCGGTTATGATATCGTTAAGGACCTTGAGCGTGGCTGAGGTGCACCCATGTCCAGCTCGGAAACCAGATTGCATAGCGGAGAAGGTACGATGTGATTCAAGATGGTCAGTAATCTGTTTGTTAACTTGGCTTTCGAAGACCTTAGAGATGCAGGGTAGGATAGATATAGGTCTGTAGCAGTTTAGGTCTAGAGTGTCTTCCCCTTTGAGTAGGGGGATGACCGCGGCAGCTTTCCAATCTTTGGGAATCTCAGACGATAAGAAAGAGAGGTTGAACAGGCTAGTAATTGGAGTTGCAACAATTCCGGCAGATCATTTTAGAAAGAGAGGGTCCAGATTGTCTAGCCTGGCTGATTTGTAGGGGTCCAGATTTTGCAGCTCTTTCAGAACATCAGCTATCTGGATATGGGTGAAGGAGAAATGGTGGGGGCTTGGGCGGATTGCTGTGGAGGTTGCCGGGCAGTTGACCGGGGTAGGGGTAGCCAGGTAGAAAGCATGGCCAGCCGTAGAGAAATGCTTATTGAAATTCTCAATTATAGTGGATTTGTCGGTTGTAACAGTGTTTCCTAGCCTCAGAGCAGTGGGGAGCTGGGAGGATGTGCTCTTATTCTCCATGGACTTTACAGTGTCCCAGAACTTTTTTGAGTTTGTACTGCAGGATGCAAATTTCTGTTTAAAAAAGCTAGCCTTAGCTTTCCTAACTGCCTGTGTATATTGGTTCCTAACTTCCCTGAAAAGTTGCATATCATGGGGGCTATTCGATGCTAATGCAGAACGCCACAGGATGTTTTTGTGCTGGTCAAGGGCAGACATGTCTGGAGTGAAACAAGGGCTATATCTATTCCTGGTTCTACATTTTTTGAATGGGGCATGCCTATTTAAGATGGTGAGGAAGGCACTTTTAAAGAATAACCAGGCATCCTCTACTCTCAGGATGAGGTCAATGTCATTCCAGGATACACCGGCCAGGTCGATTAGAAAGGCCTGCTCGCAGAAGTGTTTTAGGGAGCGTTTGACAGTGATGAGGGGTGGTCGTTTGCTCGCAGACCCATTACGGATGCAGGCAATGAGGCAGTGATCGCTGAGATCTTGGTTGAAAACAGCAGAGGTGTATTTGGAGGGTGAGTTAGTTAGGATGATATCTATGAGGGTGCCCGCGTTTACGGATTTGGGGTTATATCTGGTAGGTTCATTGATAAGTTTAATTGATAAATTGTGTGAAATTGAGGGCATCAAGCTTAGATTGTAGGATGGCCGGAGTGTTAAGCACGTCCCAGTTTAGGTCACCTGTGCATATAGTAATAATGAAAGAGATATTGTCTTTAGAAATTGCATTTAAACCAGGTGATGTCACTGCGTGTGTGGGAGGTGGAACTAAATTGTTAGCCGAGGCGTGTTGAGCAGTGCTAGAGGCTCTACAGTGAAATAAAACAAGAACAGCAATCGACACGGCATGGTGACGTTAGGGAAAGGCATGCGTAGCCGGGTGATCCAGTGCGTGGCTTCAGGCAGCTAGCGGCACGGGGCTAGCAGGCTAACAGAAAGGCCTTAGAGGGATGACACGATGGAGGAAAGTCTGTTGTGGCCCCCTCGTGCAGTTACATCAGTGGACGGATCAGCAGGGCTCCGTGTGGAAAACCAGGCCAATTGGCAAAATATGTATATTGGCTGAAGAAATATGTCCGAAGGGCCTCTTAAGCCAGTAGTCCAATGTGCTTTAGATAGCTAGCAGGCCACAGATTAGCGGCTGTGCGTTCAGGTGTCATTAGCTGCTATAATTCCAGGTGGATTTAAAAAAAAAAATCATAATAAAAATGTTAAAAAATCAAATAAAAATATAGGTTCAGAGCTTGCGGTAGGAATCCAGAGATATGGAGAAGAATAAGTCTGACTAGCTCTGGTTTGAGTTGCGCTGTACAGACTGGCAACAGTTGTCCGGGATAAAGGTAGCTGATGACCGCTAGCAAAGGATTTCTGACTGCTAGCTAGTGGCTTCGGAATGTATTCGATGGGCCTCGTAAGCCAACAGTCCACTGTGCTCTAGACAGCTAGCATTCAGGGGACATTAGCTGCGAAGGTCGGAAGGTGAGAAGGTTCAGAGATTGCGATAGGAATCCGGGGATATGGAGAGAAAAATAGGTCCTGTATGCTCTGGTTGAATCGCGTTGTACAAACTGGCGAGAGCTTTCCGAGCTAGAGGTTAGCTGATGACCGTCAGCTGGCTAGTTAGCTGGCTGGTTTATGTTGGAGAGATTCCAGTAATAGAGGCAAAGAAAAATACTTTAGAGAAAAAGCAGGTCCACACCACATTGGGTGAGGCGGGCTGCAGGAGAGTATTTTGAAGTAAGGGTTTAGAAAAATATAAAAAGATATGCAAAGAAAAATATATAAAAATATATATACATGGGACACGACAAGACAAAGGACAAATACGTCTGACTGCTACGCCATCTTGGAACTTTCAGTAATGATCATGCTGTTTAATCAGCTCCTTGATATCCCACAACTGTCAGGTGGATGGATTATCTTGGCAAAGGACAAATGCTCTTTTATTTCAGATCATGATACATGGGACCAACACTTTACATGTTGCATTTATATTTTTGTTCCCTAGAAGTATTGATAAGTGAGTAGCGTACTGATTGTTATTGATAGTGGTATTGCAACACTTAACAAAAACATTGATGTGTGACAAGCACAAGATGGTATTTTGTACCACCCAATCAGTATGCTTAGTTTAACAAGGAGAAGGCTGTTGTCTGCTCAATAACTGAAGATTGCACTGCACTGTGCTCTGCATGATATATTCATGGAACATATTGTACCTTTACACCTCGTATGTGTTTTATTCCAAACAACGCCAATATTTGACGATTATTGTAACTAGGGATGCACAATATATCGGTGAACATATCGGAATCAGCTGATATTAGCTAAAAATGTCAACATAGGTATTGGCCGATGTCTAGATTAACGTTGATGTGCAAAACCGATATCAAAGCTGACTTGCATACCTATATAACATAGGTACATGCAGTAATGATGGCACGTAAAATTTTGCGCTACACGTGCAACACAGCATTCATAACCTAGCCCACAATGTCTGCTCTGTGGATCGAGCAGTCAAGTCGAGCAGTCATTCGAAAGAGTAAGAACATTTCAGCGAGACAACTCAAAAGGCGAAATCCATTAAAGCCAAGATAATGGAATTCATTGCCCTTGACAATCAACCGTTCTCGGTCGTGGGTGATGTTGGCTTTTGCCGACTGGTCGAGCACCGGTACACACTACCAAGTGCGCTATTTTTCAGATGTTTCCCTACCGGCGTTACATAGTAATAGCGTCACTGCTATTAGCTTCAAGACATACATACTATAGAACGCCGTTTGGGTCTTTGCATGTCAAAGAAGATACACTAGCACTGTCAAAGCTGTACAAAAAAGTCTACAAACAAGGAAACACCGGACACGAACAATGTATTTACAATACCACGTTGGTAATAAAACATAATTTGTTCGACCACAACTTCTGGAGTAGTTAGCTTTAGCTTGGTATCTAGCTAGCACCAATACAACCAGCCTGAAAATAATGACCAGTAGAAACTGCAGTAATTTTCATTATTCTTAGCAATGATTTAGGAACCCTTGTAAGTATTAGCTAGGTTGCCACTTGTTGTTCACCTATTGAAATTGAACTTCAGTGCATGTAAATAAATTGCTAGCCAGCTATTTAACCCTGTTGCCCAAAGCTAACATTATAAGCAGCCAGCTAGCTTCATCTGGCTAGTGAGGGTCGACCAGACCAGTTTGTGTTGTGAAACAAGCCACAATAAGGATTAGGCACAATAGTGCAATTTGCAGATTGCCTTCAAAGCAAAAATAAAAGTATGTAATTGACAGTGATGCAAATTAATACAAATAGTAGAATTATGCCATACTTTTATTTTGAAGGCTAACCGCAAAGTCCATTAGCCTTACATCGATGGGTCCGACCACCATTAATCAAATAAGAACTGTCTTATAAATGAGGGTTATTTTAGATGATGACATCTAGATATATAGTTAGCTAGCTAACTATAGCTACTGAAACAGATTATGATGTTTTGCTATGTTTTGGGGAAGAACATTGTTTGCATCCATGAGCTAGCTAGCTTTTTTTATGACCAGCACTGTAGGTGCGCGAGACAACTTTATCAGTATCATAGCATACGTATCGATGAATCGTTATGACATATGAAATACGATTGATAGTGTAATCAATGTGTAATAACTACGTAAAAAATGTATGTACGCGTTAAATTATTATGTGACGTTAGGTCATATTCAGGTCCTGATTGGTCAATAAACTTATTTGACATGTCAAATAGTGTTATTTGACACATCAAATAGTGTTAAATATAATATTTTTTGACACGCAAAGACCCCAACAGCGTTCCATAGAAATCCTAGTTGAGAATGATACGACTGAACAAATGAACAATGAAACAGCACAGCAAGTAAGTGAACAAGGTTTTGATCATGTTTTACTGGTAATGGGGACATACGTAAATGCCAACAAAATAACTTTTTGGTCAGTGTGGTGTCTGTGTGTAAGCTTTATTTAACTAGGCAAGTCAGTTAAGAACAAATTCTTATTTACAATGACCCGGACGATGCTGGGTCAATTGTGCGCCACACTATGGAACTCCCAATCACGGCCGGATGTGATACAGCCTGGATTCGAACCAGGGACTGTAGTGACACCTCTTGCAATGAGATCCATGTGTGTGTGTTAACTATTTAACTGTACTAGAATGCTTATAAAAGGCCGCTCATTTTTTAAATATCGGTTATCGGCATAGGGTTTTTTGGCAAGGAAAATATCGGATATCGGTATAGGCCAAAAATGTCATATCGGTGCATCACTAATTGTAACATACCTCTCACTGCATCATCAAATAATGTTTGTCTCTGATCAATGATAACAAAGTTTCACCACAAAAAATATCCCCTTGATTCTACTGTGTTTAAAAAAAAAAGATGAGCTCTGTTGTCTTAGAACACCAATGTCCCTGGATACAGCCACTGCTTAGTCAGAGGCAATAATTATTCTCGGAGGGTGAATCTCATAAGGCAGTCTCATTAGTCAATATATATTGATCCCTGCGGTGTAGAGGGGATACAAGTCTGGATGCTTCAATCTCAGAAGGACAGTGCTACAGTTGAAGTCTATGTGATCGATATGGGTATGGGTGTGTAATTGGTAGTGTTGCTGGCTTTTTACCTACTGTACAGTTTCGGTCAATACACTGTTTATTTATATATTTATCTGTAGGCTAGTGCTGTGGCACTCTGTTTGATCAATACAGTACATGGAAAGGTGTATCGATGTTAGCATAAATAGGTTTTGACCTGCCACACATATCTGCCAATATCCTGTAACACTACTAACTAGATCACCAACTTTCTGAAGGATAGTGGGGTTGCGGACTGCTTGGATAATAGGAGTAAAGTTGTATTATCATCATCATGTACAGTGTATGTCTGTGTAATGTAGATCTCTATGCCTACATCTGTGCTGTTTTACGCATGTGATCCAGCAGTGTGCTCAATTTAAATATTGAGAGGTTAATCTCTCATATTGCTAGCCACAGTGTTTGCCTGTATCTGAGGAAGTGTTCAGGGGCTGTTAGCACGCTTTATATCACCCTTCCTGAGACTCCATCTGGCATGTCTGGAGGGCCAATGCCCTAGTCCCAGGGTGCCTTGCTCTATGCCACACGCCTTCTGTTTGAATGTCACTAGGTCAGTCCCAGAGCATATCTTTGCTGCAGGCTGCCAGACTTTAAGATATGAAATATATATATACTGAACAAAAATATAAACCCAACATGTAAAGTGTTGGTCCCATTTTTCACAAGCCATTTTTTCCCCCAGATATGTTCCATACGCACAAAAAGCTTATTCTCTAAAATGTTGTGCACAAATGTTTTACATCACTGTTAGTGAGCATATCTCCTTTGCCAAGATAATCCATCTACCAGACAGGTGTGGCATATCAAGAAGCTGATTAAACAGCATGATGATTACACAGGTACACCTTGTGCTGGGAACAATAAAAGACCCGTCTAAAATATGCAGTTTTGTCACACAACAAAATACCACAGATGTCTCATGTTTTGAGAGAGCGTTCCATTGGCATGCTGACTGCATGAATGTCCACCAGAATTGTTGCCAGAGAATTTAATGTTCATTAGCCACTTCCAACGCCGTTTTAGAGAATTTGGCAGTCCAACTGGCCTCACAACTACAGACCATGTGTAACTACACCAGCCCAGGACCTCCACATCCGGCTTCTTCACCTGCAGGATCGTCTGAGACCAGCCACCTGGACAACTGATGAAACTGAGGAGAATGTCTGCCTGTAATGAATCCCTTTTGTGGAGAAAAACTTATTCTGATTGGCTGGGCCTGGCTCCCCAGTGGGTGGGCCTATACTCTCCCAGGCCCACCCATGGCTTGTGACCCTGCCGAGTTGTGTGAAATCCATAGATTAGGGCCTAATGAATTATTTCAATTCACTGATTCCCTTATATGAACCGTAACTCAGTAAAATCGTTGATATTATTGCATGTTGCATTTATAAACGCAGAAAAAAAGAAACGTCCTCTCACTGTCAACGCGTTTATTTTCAGCAAACTTAACATGTGTAAATATTTGTATGAACATAACAAGATTCAACAACTGAGACATAAACTGAACACGTTCCACAGACATGTGACTAACAGAAATTGAATAACGTGTCCCTGAACAAAGTGCGGGGGTCAAAATCAAAAGTAACAGTCAGTATCTGGTGTGGCCACCAGCTGCATTAAGTACTGCAGTGCATCTCCTCCTTGTGGACTGCACCAGATTTGCCAGTTCTTGCTGTGAGATGTTACCCCACTCTTCCACCAAGGCACCTGCAAGTTCCCGGACATTTCTGGGGGAAATGGCCTTAGCCCTCACCCTCTGATCCAACAGGTCCCAGTCATGCTCAATGGGATTGAGATCCGGGCTCTTCGCTGGCCATGGCAGAACACTGACATTCCTGTCTTGCAGGAAATTACGCACTGAACGAGCAGTATGGCTGGTGGCATTGTCATGCTGGAGGGTCATGTTAGGATGAGCCTGCAGGAAGGGTACCACATGAGGGAGGAGGATGTCTTCCTGTAATGCACAGTGTTGAGATTCCCTGCAAAGACAACAAGCTCAGTCCGATGATGCTGTGACACACCGCCCCAAACCATGACGGACCCTCCACCTCTAAATCGATCCCGCTCCAGAGTACAGTCCTCGGTGTAACGCTCATTCCTTCAATGATAAACCATCCCCCTGGTGAGACAAAACCCGACTCGTCAAAGAAGAGCACTTTTTGCCAGTCTTGTCTGGTCCAGCGGCGGTGGGTTTGTGCCCATAGGCGACGCTGTTGCCGGTGATGTCTGGTGAGGACCTGCCTTACAACAGGCCTACAAGCCCTCAGTCCAGCCTCTTTCAGCCTATTGCGGACAGTCTGAGCACTGATGGAGGGATTGTGGTGTAACTCGGAGAGTTGTTGTCATCCTCTACTTGTCCCGCAGGTGTGATGTTCTGATGTACCGATCCTGTGCAGGTTTTGTTACACGTGTTCTGCCACTGCGAGGATGATCAGCTGTCCGCCCTGTCTCCCTGTAGCGCTGCCTTAGGCGTCTCACAGACATTGCAATTTATAGCCCTGGCCACATCTGCAGTCCTCATGCCTCCTTGCCGCATGCCTAAGGCACGTTCACGCAGATGAGCAGGGACCCTAGGCATCTTTGTTTTGGTGTTTTTCAGAGTCAGTAGAAAGGCCTCTTTAGTGTCCTAAGTTTCCATAACTGTGACCTTAATTGCCTACCGTCTGTAAGCTGTTAGTGTCTTAACGACCGTTCCACAGGTGCATGTTCATTCATTGTTTATGGTTCATTGAACAAGCATGGGAAACAGTGTTTATACCCTTCACAACGAAGATCTGTGAAGTTATTTGGATTTTTACGAATGATCTATGAAAGACAGGGAGGGGCCTGATAAAGGGACTTTTCTTTTTTTGCTGTTTATTTTTGTTCAGTATAATATAGCAAAGCACAAGTCTTCTAATGCACACACATTTTGGGGTATATTTGGTACTTAGGCACGGTTTCTAAGTAAGGCCCCCAGGTGACCACTTATGTGCGTCAGTCAGTGCAGTGAACAGCGAAGCCTCTCTTCCTCTTCCCTCCTACACCTAAAGGTCTGCTTCATGTGGCTAACCTTCCAGTGTGATGTCTAAAACCCAGCAACGTCAATCTCCCCCTGCTTATTAAATCACTCTCAACTCAATCAGCACTCTGGAGTCTAAAAATAAACATGTTGTGAGTTTTGCCTCACATCCAGTACAGAGGCTGCTGAAGCAGATTTCTGTCAACAGGATTGATTTCTGTCAACAGGATTGTACTGACTCGAGATACACACCATGATACTCTGGTCCATAGAGTTAGGAATTAGAATACTAGAATGTACATGAACCTTCTAAAGGTCAGCCATTTTGGTCAGGGAATTGGTCAACCATGGTTTGCCAGTGCTGTGAAAAGATATTGTGTAAAATAATGCATTTTAATAGAAACTCTTATCCAGAGCGACTTACAAGAGCAATTAGGGTTAAGTGCTTTGCTCAAGTGCACATCGATAGATTTTTCACCTAGTTACCTAAGTGATTCAAACCAGCAACCTTTCAGTTACTAGCCTTAACCGCTATCTTCTCTTCATGTTTGTTAGCTAGCTAGCCAGCCAGGGAATCTCCTAGATGGACAAATGGAGAAAAAAAATTGGCACAAAGTCAAGTCAGCTACAGAGCTAGTCAAGGCTGCAGTCACAGCTAAGCTACAGCTCTATGTGGAATAGGGGGTTAAAGCTTGAGGGGCGCCCAATGCACGAGGCAGGTCATCCCATGGGCCGGAGAGCCCAAGAACACACACATTCAATACACACTCATTCAGTACACACGCACATACATCGCTGCCTGCATTTTATTCCCTATATGGTTTTTAAATGAGCCCATTACTTTCAATCAATATGATATTTCAACGTTATGGGCTCTTGATTGACAGGTCCACCTTCACTAAGGTCCGCCAGTCGACACTTCTGATCTGAGAGATCGACCAGGTTCAAACCACTCAGTCACTCCAATTCAACATGGAGCCTGCCTTCAGAGCATCACAGCACATTACCCTGAGTGGCTTCACAAAGACTTGTGATCCACTCGACCACTCCTCATTACGACTGACAAGAGCAGGAAGTCAAAGACAGTGGAAGAGGCATTTAAATACGAAGACGGACAGCTAAAATATACATTGTGTACCTAAAATGAGCTTTCTATTTTAATGCATCTTGGCTTTTAAGGGTGTGCCTATTTACTCATGGTGTTTCATTTGCCATTGGACTAACAATGTCACTCATTATCATCATGCTCGTGAGATCTAACAGTTGAGCAAAAAAATAAAGACTCAGTTTGCAGATTTTTTGGTTGATAATTATTACCTGCTTTAAGTGCTGTCTAAAAATAGCAATTCAAAGCAGCAACCTTTTGGTTGCTGGCCTAATGCGCTTAACCGCTAGGCTATCTGCACAAGATGTTTCTTAGTTGGCCAGCCAACCAGTTTTAGAGGAAGGATTCCATACATTTTTCAAATTAACTGCCAGTATGCCAACATTCCAAACAATGCATACACGGGCTAAAATCAGTTAATGATAGACAAGTTGTAAATGCATCAGGTACTGACTGATATTGTATCATATAATAGCCCTTATAGCTTCCCAAGAAAACAAAACATTTAGACATTTATGGTCTGTTCACATATATTTTAGAGGCTATTTATACAGAAAATATTTTATTAAACCCGTTCAAACTATTTATAATTAATTATACGACAATATTATAGGATGAAAATAATTATATTACACAATTTCTGATAAATCACATGCCTTACTTTTATTTTCCTGCATAAGAAAAATCTGGATTATGCCTCCACTGCCATTCATTTCAATTAGACTGGTTTGGATTTCTCCCTGACTAATACGGCTGCCATTTTCACCCATTCTGGAACATTGAGGGTTTATGACATAGATGCGGTAAAGGGGTCAACGGAACGCAGACCATTACCATGACCAGATTGGCGCACACTCAACAGATCTGTTCTAACAAAGTGTATATTCGTCAAATACGTCATGATTTATGTATTGTAACGGGCCCACAATGTGGATGCTTAAGCCCGATTTTGATATATTTGGCTGTTTTCGCTGCATAAGATTTAGAAGTTGTCCCTTTTCAGGTTTAGAATAAGTCACTGCTAAATGCTAACTCCAGTTTGTACAAGCTGGTTATTATAGCTAGCATACAGAACTCAGTGGTGGTAGTCGAAGACGTTTTTAACTGTAATGCAGTTGATTAGTGACGATGACATTAATGTGTTGTGGTTGACATCCATACAAGCATTATACAAATTTTTACCTCAACGTAGTGTGAAATCAACATCATGATGATGCAGAAACCATTTCAAATGCTTGTGCAACATTAAATTATGATTATTTAACTTTAGAAGCCGATATACAGTACAGTGCATTCGGAAAGTATTCAGACCCCTTCACTTTTTCCACATTTTGTTGTTACAGCCTTATTCTAAAATGTATTAAATTATTTATTTTCCTCATCAATCTACACGCAATTCACCATAATGACAAAGCGAAAAAAGGTTGGTAAATTGTTTTGCACATTTATTAAAAATAGAAAACAGAAATACCTTAGACCCTTTGCTATGAGACTCCAATTTAGCTCAGGTGCATCCTGTTTCAATTGATAATTCTTGAGATGTTTCTACAACTTGATTGGAGTTCACCGGTGGTAAATTCAATTGATAAGGTCTTACAGTTGACAAATCATGTCAGAGCAAAAACCAAGCCATGAGGTCAAAGGAATTGTCTATAGAGCTCCGAGACAGGATTGTGTCGAGGCCCAGATCTGGGGAAGGGTACCCAAATATTTCTGCAGCATTGAAGGTCCCCAAGAACACTGTGGCCTCCATCATTCATAAACGGAAGACATTTGCAACCACTCTTTCTTGAGCTGCCGCCTGGCCAAACTGAGTAATCGGGGGAGAAGGGCCTTTGTCAGGGAGGTGACCAAGAACCCAACGGTAACTCTGACAGAGCTCCACAGTTCCTCTGAGGAGATGGGAGAACTTTTTAGAAGGACAACCATCTCTGCTGCACTCAACCAGATGAAAGGACTCTCAGACCATGATAAACAAGATCTCTGATCTAATGAAACCTAGATTGAACTCTTTGGCCTGAATGCCAAGCGTCACGTGTAGAAGAAACCTGGCACCATCCCTACGGTGAAGCATGGTGGTGGCAGCATCACGCAGCGGGGATGTTTTTCAGTGGCAGGGACTGGGTGACTAGTCAGGTTTGAGGGAAAGATGAACGGAGCAAAGTACAGAAAGATCCTTGATGAAAACCTGCTCTAGAGCACTCAGGACCTCAGACTCGGGCAAAGGTTCACCTTCCAACAGGACAAAAACCCTAAGCACACAGCCAAGACAACGCAGGAGTGGCTTCGGAACAAGTCTCTGAATGTCCTTCAGTGGCCAACCAGAGCCCGGACTTGAACCCGATCGAACATCTCTGAAGAGACATGAAGATAGCTGTGCAGCTAGCTAGCTAGCTAGCTAAAGATGCTTCAACAAAGTACTGAGTAAAAGGGTCTGAATACTTATGTAAAATGTTCAAACATTTCTAAAAGACTCTCTGTGCTTTGTCATTATGAGTTATTGTGTGTAGTTGATGAGGGGGAAAACGATTTATTCAATTTTAGAACAAGGCTGTAACGTAACAAAATGTGGAAAGAGTGAAGGGATCTGAATACTTCCCGAATGCACTGTATATCCTCTTATACTATTCAGCGCTTTACTGGATAAATAAAAGTCTGGGCTGTCTGTCAGTATCAACATGCCACTCAGGAGATGTTATGATCCCCGAATGCAGTTGTATCTCTTCCACACAATCCTCTCTGCTTTCAAAACATCCTTTCATTATTAAGAACCATTCCACCCACTTTATATTGACACATCTGAAGTAAATAGATTCCCACTACATTGTTTTTAAAGAAAACAGACAGTCATTTTCCAATCAAATCTTTCTCTCCACACCTTGATTCCTCTAACTTGATCATTCAAACACAGCAGTGAATATTTTGTGTTTTGTGTGGACCCCAGGAAGAGTAGCTGCTGCTTCTTCAGCAGCTAATAGAGATTGGAATAATACAATTATAATTCATAGATATGGATTCCTCTGACTCGTGTTTCATCCCAAAACTAGTCCATCCCTTTGTCACCCTTTCTTTGACCTTTCCCCGTCTTTTTTGTCCACACAATATTTTCAAAATATTATCAGTTGAATTCACGGTGCCAGGTCACTACTCTGTGCGACCCCATTGAGCTGATGTGGTATGACCCGTTCTACTTATCTGGGCCTCCAAACATCATTCTTGGCTTCATCCTGTTTGTTTATTATAAACCCATCCTCTCAAAGGGGGCTGTGAATCTCCTTGACGGCCAAATTGAGAAAAAAAACTTGGCAGAGAGTCAAGTCAGCTACGGAGCTAGTCAAGGCTGCAGTCACAGCTAAGCTACAGCTCTATGTGGAATAGGGGGTTAAAGCCCAATGCATGAGGCAGGTCATCGCATTGGCCAGAGAGCCCAAATGCACACACATTCATTACACACACATTCAGTACACACGCACGCACGTACACAACTGCATACATTTTGGTTTTAAAATGAGCCCATTACTTTCAATCAATATGATATTTCAACGTTATGGGCTCTTGATTGTCAGGTCCACCTTCACTAAGGTCCGACAGTCGACACTTCTGATCTGAGAGATCAACAAGATTCAAACCACTCTCTGTTCAGAGCATCACAGCACATTACCCTGAGTGGCTCCACAAAGACATGTGATCCACTCAACCACTCCTCATTAAGACTGACAAGGGCAGGAAGTCAAAGACAGCGGAAAAGACATTTAAATATGAAGACGGACAGCCAAAATATACATGGTGTACCTATAATTAGCTTTCTATTTTGACGCATCTTGGCTTTAAGGTTGTGCCTATTTACTCATGTTGCTTCATTTGCCATTGGGTTAACAGTGTCACTCATTATCATCATTCTTGTGACATCTGACAGTTGAGCAAAAAAAAAATGACTTTCAGTATACTGATTATATTAAGGTTGATAATTGTCAACTACTTGAAGTGCTGTCTAGTTTCGTATCTAAAAATAACAAAGGCTACACACAATAGTAAGTATGATCTAAAACACCCACCTTAACAACACAAACAGCTCTAGTACATACAGTATGTTGTGCCTGATACAGTTTTAGTCTAGATATAAAACCTTGACCTTTACCGTCGTTGTCTGATGAAAACCTAATCTCCAAAGCAGAAACTTTTAAAGGTACAACATGCAGAAATCGCTGCTGCCATTTTCTCGTTGTTAGAATAGTTAGCCTAATTTCAGTTTGAGACAAAACAAGCAGTATTTGTGTAGAGAATTACTGTACCATCGAAAGCTGTGAAATATATTTTCCACAACGCAAAATATTGTATTTTTAGCAGTTTGAAGCTGGTGTACAAAACCAAAAGGAAAAGAAATAGCGCACATAGAACAGATCTAGCACTTCTTAGACTTGCTTTCAATGAGAATGACAGATCTATAGACTAAAATGTCCATGTGAATTTGGTGGGGTCGCCCAAAAAGTTACATACTGTATTGCATATTTAACGAACATACAATTATTCAACTTTAGAAGCTATTTTGAATAAATGTTTTTGGTCCTAGAGTCATGAAATGTTCAGAGAACATTGAGAGGAGTTACCGTTTTCAATGAATGTCAAAAAATATTACATTGGCAAAAATGTAGTTACAAGATTTTTTATCAGACAGCGACAATGCAGTACTTCCAAGCAGCTGCAGACAATACCTGCGAAACAGAAAATACATTGTAGTTGGAGGGTTCTTGAGATGGTGGAGGATGAATGGCTATGTAAACTAACACTGGATGGAGACTGATTACTCTTTCGCAGATTTAATGATGAACTGACCACAGTTAGACCCATGCATTAACTCCACTACTTCCTGTTCCTCCTAAAACAATTAACAATATCTGACCAGCCTGAATACAGTAGATTAGTTACTAGGTAGATAATTAATGAATATTAAAATTCACAACAACTGATTTTCCACATTTTAGAACTGAATAACAGTGACTTTCTCATAAAATAGCCCCACACCATTTATCCTCAGTTTGTATTTAGGTTGGTCTTGGAATTAAATTGGATCTAAAGTCAAAGTTTTCAGTCTGAATCTCCTAACACACACACACAGACACACAGACACACACACACACACACACACACACACACACACACACACACACACACACACACACACACACACACACACGCACACACACACACACACACACACACACACACACACACAAACAAACCTCTACTCTCCTCTGTGACACTTGATGCTATCACCACATAGAAGGCGGATGCTCACAAAGGCCTTTCAATAGAAGCCACCTTTGCCTTAAATCTCTGTGCTTACGGAGCTAAAAGCTTTACATGTCAGCGTCACACGCTGGCAAGATTGGACGCTCGACAAGGAGGAGAGAAAAAGGTTCACTCATTTCTCTCCTCCTTATCGAAGGTCCAAATCCAAAGCAGTTGTATTGGATGATATTGGAAAGGAGATGAGGGAATGAGTGAGAGAAGCATTGATAGAAATGAACAGAAATAAACAGCAGAGTGACAGAGAATAAAGGAAAAGAAGAGCATTCTGAGAAAAGGACTGAATAAAGCAAGAGAGGTAGAGAGTGAAATAGTGTGAGATCGTGAGCATAGAGCGAGACAGAGGGAAACAGCTAGTGATAACAAGAGGAAAAATGTGGTTTGTGCGACCCTATTTCTCTCAGGTTATTTATGCTGTATTGGGGGTGTCTAACATTTCATACGTCATCACAATCACTATACCTCTGTGTCTGCGTAATTATAAAAGGTTGCTGCTATTCTCACATGGTTAGCCAAGCTGTTTCCATTTGTTTGTCTGCTTATGTGGGAATAGATAGTGTTATTAGAGTGGGGTCTGTTCCTGCTTCGCCCATCTGCAACAACAGCTGGTGAGGCTCACGGAGAAAAGGAAAAAAGGAAATTTAGAGAAAAAAAATGAAGATTGATGTTAGAGAAATGCCCAGAGGCATTTGTTCCTGTGATTTTCTGACAAGGCCATCTTCCTTTTTTGAGAAAATAAATGGGAGAATAAATGTAGCTATTCTAAAACACCGTGACAATGTTAAAGCTTTTATAACCCATTTACCACAATGTATTAAAGATGAACTACGCAGAAATGTCTCCGCCATTTCCTGGTTGCTATTCGACAAGTTCACCTATTTCCAGTTTATGTGACAAAACAGGCAAGTATAGTGTTGCGAATCATTGTACCATCTAAAATGCTGTGAAATATCTTTTCCATAATCAAAAATATTGTATTTTCAGATTTTTGAAGCTGGTGTACAAAACCGAAAGTAAAAGACACAGAACAGATCTACTGCTTTATGTTTTCTTATTCATTTATTCCCTATTGCTTGCATGTGTAATGTAATATTTGCATTGTGTTTGTTTGTTTCTTCAGTATTGTTAGTGTCTTTGTTAGTCAATACATACATTCAAATGTTCCCATGAGAACACTGCAAAAACTCCTGACAATGTAAACATTCTTCAATGGCGGGAGAAGCAAAGGCAAAAGATGTCTGTGATCCAGAGTGTGTTCTGTGATTCACATAGGGACAAACCAAGCATGAGAAGGCTGTTTCTTATTCTCACACCCCTACTATGTCCTACAGCTAGCTAACATGCTAATCCACACCTCATCAAATTGCTAATCTTTAACGAGGTCAAATAGCATCATTCGAGATTAGTTAACCCTTTCAGAACCTGTCCCTCACTCCCTGCACGTGGAGTCCTCTATGACCGAATGTTTCTCAACACATTCACTCAGGATTCTGTCAATGTGAGAGTCAAATCAAATCAAATTTGATTGGTTACAAACACATGTTTAGCAGATGCTATTGCGGGTGTAGCGAAACGCTTGTGTTGGTTGCTAGCTCAAAGTGCATTAGTATTTAACAATTCACAACAATACACACATCTAAAAGTAAAAGAATGGAATTAAGATATATAAAGAATATTAGATTGAGCAATGTCTGAGTGGCGTTGACTAAAATACAGTATATGCAGTGCCTTCAGAAAGCATTCAGACCCCTTGATATTTTCCACATTTTGATACATTACAGCTTTCTCCTAAAATTGATTAAATCATTTTTTCCCCTCATCAATTTACACACAATAACCCATAATGACAAAGCAAAACAGGTTTTTAGACATTTCTACAAATGTATAAAAAAAAAATGCATATATCAAATTTACATAAGTATTCAGACCCTTTACTCAGTACGCTGTTGAAGCACAGTTGGCAGCGATTGCAGCATTGAGTATTCTTGGGTATGACACTACAAGCTTGCCACACCTGTATTTTGGGGAGATTCTCACATTCTTCTCGGCAGATCTTCTCAAGCTCTGTCAGACTGGATGGGGAGTGTTGCTGCACAGTTTTTATCAGGTCTCTCCAGAGATGTTCGATCAGGTTCAAGTCCGGGCTCTGGCTGGCCACTCAAGGAAATTCAGAGACTTGTCCTGAAGCCACTCCTGCATTGTCTTGGCTGTGTGCTTAGGGTCGTTGTCCTGTTTGGAAGGTGAACCTTCAACCCAGTCTGAGGTCCTGAGCGCTCTGGAGCAGGTTTTCATCAAGGATCTCATCGTACATTGCTCCATTCATCTTTGCTTTGATCCTGACTAGTCTCCCAGTCCCTGCCATTGAAAAACATCCCCACAGCATGATGCTGTCACCACCATGCTTCACTGTAGGGATGGTCCCAGATTTCCTCCAGACGTGACGCTGGCATTTAGGCCAAAGAGTTCAATCTTGGATTCATCAGACCAGAAAATCTTGTTTCTCATGGTCTGAGAGTATTTAGGTGCCTTTTGGCAAACTCCAAACGGGCTGTCAAGTGGCTTTTTTCTGAGGATTGGCTTCCGCCTGGCCACTCTACCATAAAAAGCTTCTAGAAGGTTCTCACATCTCCACAGAGGGACTCTAGAGCTCTGTCAGAGTGACCATCGCTTTCTTGGTCACATCCCTGATCAAGGCCCTTCTCCCCAGATTGCTCAGTTTGGCCGGGCTGCCAGCTCTAGGAAGAGTCTTGGTGGGGGCTTGGTTTTTGCTCTGACATGCATTGTCAAATATGGGACCCTATATAGACAGGTGTGTGCATGACCAATCAATTGAATTTACCGCAGGTGTACTCCAATCAAGTTGTAGATCTCAAGGAGGATCAATGGAAACAGGCAGCACTTGAGCTCAATTTCGAGTCTCATAGCGAAGGGTCTGAATACTTATGAAAACAAGGTCTGTGTATTTTTTTTTTTTAAATACATTTGTAAAAAATTGTAAAACCTGATTTCGCTTTGCCATTATGGTGTATTCTGTGTAGATTGCTGAGGATTTGTATTTATTTAATCAATTTTAGAATAAGGCTGTAACACAACAACATGTGGAAAAAGTCAGGGGTCTAAATACTTTCCGAAACATTATTAGTGACTAGCGTTCCATTTAAAGTGACCAGTGATTCCATGTTTATGTACAGTTGAAGTCGGAAGTTTACATACACCTTAACCAAATACATTTAAATTCATGTTTTTCACAATTCCTGACATTTAATCCTCGTAAGAATTCCCTGTCGTATGTCAGTTAGGATCACCACTATATTTAGAAAATGTGAAATGTCAGAATAATAGTAGAGAGAATGATTTATTTCAGCTTTTATTTCATTCATCACATTCCTAGTGGGTCAGAAGTTTACATACACTCAATTAGTATTTGGTAGCATTGCCTTTAAATTGTTTAACTTGGGTCAAACATTTCAGGTAGCGTTCCACAAGCTTCGCACAATAAGTTGTGTCCATTCCTGTGTCTCCTTCCTGAGCGCTATTACGTGGTCCCATGGTGTTCATATTTGCGTACTATTGTTTGTAAAGATGAACATGGTACCTTCAGGCGTTTGGAAATTGCTCCCAAGGATGAACCAGACTTGTGAAGGTCTGCAATAAGGTGGAGGTAATATGATTGTTAACTAGCCTCTCAGAGCACTTCATGATGACAGAAGTGAGTGCTATGGGGCGATAGTCATTTATTTCAGTTTCCTTTGCTTTCTTGGGTACAGGAACAATGGTGGATATCTTAAAGCAAGTGGGGACAGCAGACTGGGATAGGGAGAAATTGAATATGTCCATAAACACTCCAGCCAGCTGGTGTGCGCATGCTCAGAGGACGCAGCTAGGGATACCGTCTGGGCCGGCAGTCTTGCGACGGTTAACATGCTTAAACGTCTTACTCATGTTGGCCACAGAGAACGAGAGCCCACAGTCCTTGGGAGAGGACCACATCGGTGGCACTGTGTTATCCTCAAAGCCGGCGAAGAAGGTGTTTAGCTTGTCCGGGAGCAAGACGTTGGAGTCCGTGACTTGGCTGGTTTTACCCTTTGTAATCAGTGATTGCCTGTAGACCCAGGCACATATGTCTCGTGTCTGAGCCGTTGAATTACAACTCCACTTTGTCTCTGTACTGACGTTTTGCCTGTTTGATTTCCTTACGGAGGGAATAATTGCACTGTTTGTATTCAACCATATTCCCAGTCACCTTGCCGTGGTTAAATTAGGTGGTTTTTCCTTTCAGATTTGCGCAATAGCTGCCATCTATCCACGGTTTTTGGTTTGGGTAGGTTTTAATAGTCACAGTGGGAACAACATCTCCTATACACTTCCTGATGAACTCAGCCACCGTGCCCGTGTATACATCAATGTTATTCTCAGAGGCAAACCGGAACATATCCCAGTCCATGTGATAAAAACAATCTTGAAGCATGGATTCTGATTGGTCAGACCAGTGTTGAATAGACCTTAGCACGGTTACTGCCTATAGGAAGGGAGGAGGGCGGGCGGGGCAAGGCGGGGCGGCCCTTGTAGCCATCCCGGAAGTTAGTGTAACAATGGTCGAGAGTTTTTGTAGTGTGAGTACTACAGGCACAAAAAGGACTTGAGTTCCTGTGTTATCACAATCACACCATTAGTAGTTAATCATGAAACATACATCACTGCCTTTCTTCTTCCCAGAGAGTTCTTTATTCCTGTCTCTGCAATGTACTGAGAACCCAGCTGGCTGTATGGACGGGGACAGTGTATCCGGAGAGAGCCATGACTCCGTGAAACAGTATGTTACAATCCCTGAAATCCCTGAAAGAGATCCTAGCTCTGAGCTCGTCTACTTTATTGTCCAGGGACTGAACATTAGAGAGTAAAATATTCGGAAGCGTTGGATGGTGTGCACGCCTCCTGAGTCGGACTAGAAGTCCACTCTGAATACTTCTCCGCCAGCGGCGTCTTGGAGTAGCCTCCTGGATAAATTAAATTGCCATGGTGGGTGTTTGAACAAAGGATCCAATTCGGGAAAGTCGTATTTCTGGTCGTAATGCTGGTGTGTTACCGCCACTCAGATATCCAAAAGTTATTTCAGGCTGTAATAACACAAAAAACATTTTGGGCTAGTAACGTAAAAAAGCTAGGAGCTAGAAGCAGAGCTCCCATGTTGACGCCATTTTACAGTGTGTCTTATCCACTGCTGGAATCCACTGCTGGCCAGTCCAGGGTGTCTGGATTGGAGTCACGTGGGCAGGCTGGCTTTCAAACAGACAGGAGTGAGGCAGCTAATTGACCAAAGCTACTAAATGACTAAAGCTGCTAAATAGCCAACACTGCTAAATGACCAAGCTGCTAAATGACCAAAACTGCTAAATGACCAAATTGGCTAAATGACCAAAGCTGCTAAATGACCAAAACTGCTAAATGACAAATCTGCTAAATGACCAAAACTTCTGAATGACTAAAACTGCTAAATGACAAATCTGCTAAATGACCAAAACTTCTGAATGACCAAAGCTGCTAAATGACCAAAACTGCTAAATGACAAATCTGCTAAATGACCAAAACTTCTGAATGACCAAAACTGCTACACTAAATGACCAAAGCTTCACAGGCTACAGGTAACTTTTCAGGGGGCCCGGAGTCACGTGTGGGAGAAAAGTTGTGAGTAATAGAAGTAGAAGAGGGGAGTTTATTGAGAGCATGGAGAAGTATGTAAAAGACGTCGGAGTGTATGAGAGTTATTGACTTATATTGCGCCCGTTACTGGAATGGTTGTTCCAGTTCAGATGCTTAAGGTATTCTCATATTTTAGTTTTCTGAATCCTGGCACTAATTTTCTGAATGCAGTTTGCGGGTGAATACAAATTTAAAATGTTGGATATCCCCACTCTGGCTGCATTCTAATAGGAATTACAGTGCCTTGCGAAAGTATTCGGCCCCCTTGAACTTTGCGACCTTTTGCCACATTTCAGGCTTCAAACATAAAGATATAAAACTGTATTTTTTTGTGAAGAATCAACAACAAGTGGGACACAATCATGAAGTGGAACGACATTTATTGGATATTTCAAACTTTTTTAACAAATCAAAAACTGAAAAATTGGGCGTGCAAAATTATTCAGCCCCCTTAAGTTAATACTTTGTAGCACCACCTTTTGCTGCGATTACAGCTGTAAGTCGCTTGGGGTATGTCTCTATCAGTTTTGCACATCGAGAGACTGAATTTTTTTTCCCATTCCCCCTTGCAAAACAGCTCGAGCTCAGTGAGGTTGGATGGAGAGCATTTGTGAACAGCAGTTTTCAGTTCTTTCCACAGATTCTCGATTGGATTCAGGTCTGGACTTTGACTTGGCCATTCTAACACCTGGATATGTTTATTTTTGAACCATTCTATTGTAGATTTTGCTTTATGTTTTGGATCATTGTCTTGTTGGAAGACAAATCTCCGTCCCAGTCTCAGGTCTTTTGCAGACTCCATCAGGTTTTCTTCCAGAATGGTCCTGTATTTGGCTCCATCCATCTTCCCATCAATTTGAACCATCTTCCCTGTCCCTGCTGAAGAAAAGCAGTCCCAAACCATGATGCTGCCACCACCATGTTTGACAGTGGGCATGGTGTGTTCAGGGTGATGAGCTGTGTTGCTTTTACGCCAAATATAAAGTTTTTGCATTGTTGCCAAAAAGTTCTATTTTGGTTTCATCTGACCAGAGCACCTTCTTCCACATGTTTGGTGTGTCTCCCAGGTGGCTTGTGGCAAACTTTAAACAACACTTTTTATGGATATCTTTAAGAAATGGCTTTCTTCTTGCCACTCTCCCATAAAGGCCAGATTTGTGCAATATACGACTGATTGTTGTCCTATGGACAGAGTCTCCCACCTCAGCTGTAGATCTCTGCAGTTCATCCAGAGTGATCATGGGCCTCTTGGCTGCATCTCTGATCAGTCTTCTCCTTGTATGAGCTGAAAATACAGTTTTATATCTTTATGTTTGAAGCCTGAAATGTGGCAAAAGGTCGCAAAGTTCAAGGGGGCCGAATACTTTCGCAAGGCACTGTACACATCACTTTGAAAGCCAGCTTAATGTGACTTGTAAACTATGAGTTTCAGGCCACTATATTAGGATAAAACTAGGCCTTATTAAATATGCATTGTATTAAACGTCATGAACAGTCAAAACCATGTTTTTTTATGAAATTGAATAATATTTGGATGAAACCAGATCAAAGTAGGATGACCAAAGTATGAAAAATGACTGTTGCTTCTACATTGATAAATTTGATCATGAAGTTACTGGTCCCCTCCCTCATGTCAAACACTTGGATTCAGGAGGTGGGATAATATAACAAAAAATGTAATGCACCAATGGTAACATGATATTTTCTTAACTAACTTAAATGAAGTTCCGCATTTTAACAAACATCGGAGAAGGCGTGTTTGCACAGAAGAGTGGTTTATATAGCTAGATAGCTACTCTACTGGTGACAACATTTGACTGTAGGTTGTCAGCAAATATAATAAAAAATGTACACTATTCATCTATGGCAAAGATACTTATGTTTCCCCTATCATCTGTGTCTGGTGTTAGCTAGTTACTGGCTAGCTAGGCCTTCAGCCAGCATGGAACAAAAGAATTGTTCAAAACTCTGACGTAGTTGTCATGTCAACACATCCGTCAGTGCTGCTGTGAATTGCATCACAAGAGGCATGTCAAACAGGAGATGTATAAAAAATATATACACATCATTGATGCAATTTCAATGTTAGAATTGCTTTGTATATCACCAAATTAGCTTGAGTTTTTCACTGCAATGCTGCTCAATGCATCCAAGTTTGTTGACATAGGCATTTCAAAGAGCTGTCAGTCAAGGCAAATTCATGAATATAAGCTCCCCGCCCACTCAGCCTGTCTTTTCAAACTTCTTGGTAGCTAGACATGAGAGAAGATGTTATTTTTCACCAATTTCAAGCATTTCTATCTGCAAAAAATATTACGGTGATATTTTAGTCACGCAAAAGGCTAGTTTAAATGGGATTCCAAATGACTGTCCTGGACCTTTAAACAAATTTCATTTTAATTACAATATATTCACTTAGAATCTCAATTGGTGAACACCACAGCACTGAAAATGAATGAATGCAACAACCATGTCTCTGTCACTAGCAAACACAGTCAAGTGTGGTACTAGTACTGTAGCTCTAAAATTCACCTGAAAGGAAATATGCAAATAAGGTCCTGGAGGGTCAAAACATTTCTGGTTTGGTATTTTTGTTCTTCAAAGAACCATCCCATTCATGGTTCTTCAGAGACTCTATAATGGTTTCCATATGGCATCGCTCTCAAGAACCTTATTTGGTTCCAACTTGCAGCTTTATTTTTAAGAGTGCAGAGATGAAGAAAGATGCACACCATGATCCACGAGTGCACTCTCATGAGACAATCCAGAACCAACTCTCTGATTGCAGTTGCATGAGGAGAGCCCTTGTGTGTATTCTTTGGAAAACTTCAGTACACTATGCTCCCACCTACCTACCTACCTACCTACCTACTTACTTACTTAACGCAATGGGACCACTATCAAAACTTCAGAGGAAGGCCTTGAAGCTAGCTTGTGGTTTCATTTCAAGAGCGAAGTGCTTTTACGTGACAATATACAGTACATGTTGGGCTCTGAGATATTTTCCAAAAAAGGCCTATTGTATGCACCGCAGGAGCTCTATCATCAGAGAAAGAATATCTATTGATGAAGAAGTCTCTAAAAAATGTTATTGTGTAAACGCAGTTGGAAAAGAAAGAAGTGAAAAGTGAACAAGGAATTGAATGATATCAAATCCAGGCAGTAGTAGTTAGGAGGTTTGGTAAGTGATGGAGACAGAATAAAGACCGATGCTCAAAAAGTTTATTTCTTCATGCGACTAGTCAATGGCCTTCTTCTGGAAATACATACACAGCAATAGTTGCCTTACTGCTTCATGCCTTGTAGATTATAAAACAGATTACCATAAGAAATGCACACACACAGAGGATTAAAAATATCCAAGTAACGTGTGAGGCTGGATGGGTGAATGCCAACTCAGACAGTCTGGGAAGTGAAACGCAATTTAATGATGAACTCACCCTGAAAGAACCTTCAGTCTGTCAATCACTTGACCCACTGTACTGTATGGGAATTTGACTGCTAAAGCCCCGGCACTAGCCCCATAATGAGATCTCTGAAAATGATTGAATTATTCTGATGGTATTCAGCAGGCTAGCGCTTAGGGCGCAGACACCCCTCAACGATAAGCTATAGAGAGGAGACTAACCTACTGGGATGATTCTACAGGTACAATGTGACGAATGAGGATGGACTATTCACTCAGGATCTAGCAGGTCCTCCTAATAATGGGTGGAGCTAGATTGTACTGCTAGGCATTCATTTGTTCTATAGTCATATGGGTCTGGACAAAACTATGGCACTATATAGCAGGGGCGCAACTTTCACTGGGGATGGGGGGGACATGTCCCCAGTGAAAGAAATTGCATTTTTGTTCGCCCTAGTTTTATTATTGGAATGTGATACAAAAACAATGGGGCAACGGTGCGCTTTAGGACCATGTGGACGACTCTGAGCGGTCGGGTAGGCTGTTTGGAGGGTTTATCTGACAGGAAAAAATAATAATAATACAAAAATAAAAATAAATATGATGTCCCCCCCACTTCTAAAAGTTACGCCCCTGCTATATAGGGAATAGGGTGGGACAGGAATTTCACATCATGGACAGAACAACATTTACATCATTGTGCTCTGAATATCAAACCATGACAAATATCCATATATCCACAATACATTCACCCTCACGTAATGAAGGATGACTGAGTCCATGATAGCAACATAGTCTTATATTCATGAGATCATATTCAAAGCTCAAAGAGCCCTCTGCATCCTCCGACAGTACTATATTTGCATTCTACCCAGTTATAGGGCAGTATCACTGAACAAGTAATTGGAAACTGGAATTGCTTTTCAAATTGTTTCAACTTTCATTGACTGACCTAATTAGAACCATGATTACATTTGTTGGAGAGATCACTATCTAAGTGTTGTGACTAATTCAGAGGACTATTTTAAACCCATGTCTCTAATTAGCGCCATTTGCATAATGGGCCTGCTTGATTACTTAATTATGTTGGTAATCTCTAACGATGCTATTGTCATGTGTCTTTGACAGTACAGCAAAATAATAACGATAGAGACAAATACACCCTGCGCTACTGTTTGCTTAACAGACAAAGCAATGCATTACATACAAATAATGCCTTTCTACTACCTTTCCTTGTGCAAGGTTTAATCCATGGAGATATTGGATAGGATTTTTCAATCTCAGAGTGAGAGGGATGCTGAATCAAAACAACAAAGGGCCTGAAATTGCACTGAAGGATAGGAATGTGGATCACACACACACACGCACAGACACACACGCACGCACAGACACGCACGCACACACACACACACACACACACACACACAGACACACTAACACGATTTAATGCAATTTTCTTAGATCCTCCTACACACTTAATAACTTCAGATGCCGGTATTGATATCCAGGAGAGCGGCTTAGCGGACCACATTACCTGAGATCAAATGCTGATAATATTGTGTGTGTGTGTTTGTGTGTGTTTGTGTGTGTGTGTATGTGTGTGTGTGTGAGACAGAGAGCACATAAGTCATTGGAGATGCTTGGAGGAGGATCATTTGATGATGTTCTCAATTATTTCTGGATGCAATATGCTAATGGTTTGTTATATATCTATTGCAATCAATGTGAACACTTGCATCAATTTCCCATAATACCAGTGGATCATAGCCATATTCATCAACTGAGTCAATGTGCTTGTGGAGAAAAAATGGCGTATTGCTTTAAATACTCATTTGAACAGGGGAAATTAACAATTAAGGAGCAATATGGCACCTGGCATCTAATAGAACAATAACCACTAAGCACCTTGGTTTCATCTGATGTCAAAACAGAGAGAAAATCAATAGGGAGAATGGAGTCTTGTTTACACACGTCACCTGATGGACTGTGGCATACTGCAAGATGTCAACAAGCTATTGATATCCCAGAGAAAATTGCTGTGCTAAGCGAAGGGAAATTAAATCATGGGACAATTTTGTTCCACTTTAGAATGGTGATGTTTTGAGCAGCCAGATGGTTGGGCTTTTTCATAGGTTTTAAAGGGAACCTACTATGCAGACGGAATGAAATGAGTGAGGCAACTGCTATGCTTAAACCCTCACCCACCCACACATGCACACACACACACACACACACACGCTCCCACGCACGCACGCACGCACACACTCACACATTATCATAGTCATAGCTCTACCATTCACAGCCCCCAGCTGGCTCTCATTACCACTGAATGTATACAGCACATCCATGTCTGACTTCCCTAGCTGCCTCCATATCCTTACCCCCATGACACTTCTCCACTCTTCCCCCATGGACACAGGGCTCTGGTCAAAAGTTATATTTGGAATAGGGTGCCATTTGGAACACATCCTCATTCTCTGTTAGCCCTGGATTTCTGGAGCCCTTTAAGAGCATTGTAGAGGGTTCACAAACTGAATCAACCTCATGGACAGCTACTAATTCCAATCACTACAGCAGTCATAGCATACTACATCAGTCCAAACACTAGATTCAAGTGAGTCTACTTCCTGCACTCCCCTGAGGCTAATCATCATCAGGAACACAGTTCAAAACAACATCCTGTGGAGTAAAATCAACGATCACTACACCAATAAACTTTCACTGGGCTAGAGTGAACCATTGGGAGAGGGCAGAAAAGGTTTGCTTCCTGGATGTGCTTAAAGACACCCTTCTCTCCTTCTCTGTTTTCTGAACCTCTGTTTTCCTGGTGGTAGACTCTGGAAATTGAGGTCATGATCCTCATAAGTGTGCAGAGATATCTTACTCAGGGAGCACCTCTATTTCAGAAATACTGCAAGTGCCGTATGTATCAAATATTTCAGAATAGGAGTGCTGATCTAGGATCAGGTCTTCCCTGCCAATGTAACCCTTTTCATTACGATCTAAAAGGCAACTGATCCTAAAACAGCACTCCTACTCTGAGACGCTTGATACATTTGTCCCCAGAAGGCAAAGTGCAAATCTCTTGGTACTGGAGTATCTTAGCTCGTGATTGCATTGTGCATGGTGAACGCTACAGAATAGAGATATAGCGGGACATGGTGACAGAGGGTGAACGTCTATGGGCACAGCTGTGTGACCAACCTTGAAGACATGGTGTGATTCTGTGACACAGTGAGGTGTACAGAGATGACACGGTGTGACACCCCAATGGAGAACAGGCAGATTAACTAGAAAGGAAGAACCCTAACACTATAACACACTGTCTCTATCTCTCACACTCCCGCCACTCCCTCTCAAACCAATACAGACAGGCAGTGAAACACACTAGATCTAGTGGAAAGTGTGAAAGGAAAGAGCGAGAAGATGTTATGAAACCATGATAAACCCGGTCTAGTGGAAAACCCTTGAATAGTAGTGGGTCTGACTAACAACAAACTCTTAGTCTTTGTCTCAAATGGCAGTCTATTCCCTAGTTTGTGCACTGAATTTGACCAGTGTCCTGATCAAAAATAGTGCATTGAGTGTACAAAACATTAGGAACACTTTCTAATATTGAGTTGCACTCCCTTTTGCCTTCAGAACTGCCTCAATTCGTTGGGGCATGGACTCCACAAGGTGTAGAAAGCGTTCCACAGGGATGCTGGCCTATGTTGACTTCAATGCTTCCCACAGTTGTGTCAAGTTGGCTGGATGTCCTTTGGGTGGTGGATCATTCTTGATACACACAAGAAACCTTTGAGCGTGAAAAACACAGCAGCGTTGCAGCTCTTGACACACTCAAACCGGTGCATCTGGCACCTACTAGCATACTCTGAACAGAACCAATCAGAACAGCTGAGTCTAACAGAACCAGTCAGAACAGCTGAGTCCAACAGAACCAGTCAGAAAAGCTGAGTCCAACAGAACCAGTCAGAACAGCTGCGTCTAACAGAACCAGTCAGAACATGAGTCCAACAGAACAGTCAGAACAGCTCAGTATAACAGAACCAGTCAGAACAGCTGAGTGCAACAGAACCAGCCAACAGAACCAGTTAGAACAGCTGAGTCCAACATAACCAGTTAGAACAGCTAAGTCCAACAGAACCATTCAGAAAAGCTGAGTCCAACAGAACCAGTCAGAACATACGAGTCCAACAGAACCAGTCAGAACAGCTGAGTCCAACAGAACTAGTCAGAACAGATGAGTCCAGTGGTAGAGCCAGCATGGAGCTGACCTAGATGGGAAAAATCTTCCTTCAATCGGGTCCCAGAGGTCATCTGGGGAGCCAGGCAGGGCATTATCTGCTTCAGTGCTTCTCTGCAGCATCTGTCGGCCTTCACCACCTGCTCTGGAGGGCCACAGACCTCTCATCTGCCTCCTTGTTGGTTTGTTTGTTGTTCTTTCCCAGACTCTCTAAATATCACACAGTCACATAGCCATGTCCGATATGTGCTTGAGGAACATGGATCAAGTCCTTTGCTTTTACTATGCCTAGAATCATTGTATTTAGGTGGGACCCTTTGTAAAATACTGAGCTCTTTATTGTAGAAAATGCTTTACTGAGTACTCTCTTACCACCAAATATCAAAAGTACAATTTGGTTGTGAAGACCCAGCTCTCAGCATCCAAAATTCAGCAGATTCCCCTAAACGTCACTTTAAATAAATGTGTTTAAAAGGGACATATTGGAATGAGCTCCATATGAACTCTCTCATATAACAACATCACAATAAAGAAATATTGAGATTTAAAATATTTACTAAATCCTTCAATAAAGCCAACTATTTTAGGTAAGAGATTAAGTTATTGGTGTATTCCAATGGCCAGGCTCAGAGGGATTGAGACAGGCTCAAAAAAGGATGGAGATAGAGGTAGAGAGAGGCAGGAATAAATATATCCAAATAGAACGAAGACAACACATCTGAAATAGAGATGAATGTGAGTGTGTTGAAGTCAAAGACACTGAGATGTCACCATTATTTTAGCTTTGTGCAGTCAGAGTCAGAAACCATCTTTGTCTCCATTAGGACACAGGAGTGAGACGCGTGGATTGTCAACTTCAAATACAGACAGAACACACACACAGACAGGGAAGTCACTGTCAGCACCCAAACCAGACAGAGCGCACAGACATGTCACGAAGACACATTGTCATCATCAACGCTTGTTACAGCCACGTAAATGGTGAGTTGTGTTGTGTGTGACTGTCAAAACAAGTTAGCGCGTTACTGTGTCACGAATGTTGTCATTATTCACTCCACATATTCCCAAAATATCACAAGCAATGGTGTGCGTGTGTGTGTGTGTACTATATGTGTGTATGCGTGCGTGCGTGTTCGCATTCGTGTGTACAGGCGTGTGCTTAACTTGTTTGTTTTGCCCAATCATTTCTCTAGCATTTTACAAACATAATACAATCCAGGGTGTGAAAGGATGTATATGTTGAGACTGTTGAGCAGTCACTGTCTAGTTGTACTCAAGCCCGAGGGTAAGTCTTTGACACTAATTACGATTTTTTTTCCCTGCAAGCAAATATGATACATTGAGAAAAGTAAATACATTGGAAAAGCTTGTGCAACTGAAGTGAGACAAATCATTCTCTAAAATGACATTCAGTCTGATCTTGGAAGGGATGCTACTGAAATAGACTGTGAAATTGATTCCATGAAGTGAATCCCGATATAATCAGCTGCAAGGATAAAATAATGTGCACATCGATATACAATGAGAGAGCAATAGAAGCAAACACACTCACACTCACTCTCACCAGAATATGTTATCTTTGTATTACAGTAGTCTGGTATACAGTAGTCTGGTATATTTGTTCTAATTAGAGATAAGTGTACAGTTATTATGTCTGGATGGTCCTTGGTGCAGAAATGTACTCCTGCAGAAATTGGAGTTGTCCGTGGGTCTGATAAAAGGTTATCATGCAATGCCCTAACGTTGAACTGTCCTTGGTCTTGAAAAGAATGTCACAAAAGCGCTGTCCAAGGTCCTGAAATGGGCTTTATCACTAAATCACTGTCTATGGTCCTGAAATAGTTTTTCACAAAATCAGTGTCGATTGTCCTGAACTGTCAATGATTGAAAGTACCTTATCACAAAACCAGTCCATGGTCCTGGAATTCGCTTCCTTGCTTAATTACTGTCTCTATGGTTAGCCAAAGTTAGCACTTGGTGTGCAATCCATATACATCATTCAGTGTTTTATTTAATTTGGTGGTGCAAATTAACCTACATGCCCACATACCATAATTACATACATCCACATAAGCAAAACTGCAGATTTCCTAATAAAATGCAAAGGTGGTCTTCATTGATATATCCTTTAAACAATGTAAACTACGCTTTGGTCCTATTATTGCTCAAACAATTTCTATTTGGTGCAAAATTGAAAAACAATGTAACTGGGAATCAAAATGGCATGCCCATATTCCAATATTTCACAATAATACCTTACGATCTGGAGGGTGCCCCTTTTCATCACCCCAATGATCCAAATGTGGAACCCGTACCCTTACCGATATCCTGAACAATTATGGTTTCTGAACATTCCAAGATTTTAAAGATACATACACAATACCAGTCAACTCATTTTTTTCTATATTTACAATTTATGTCAGCTAAGCTGTCCTTTTGGGAAATTCAACTACCGCACCATCCAATGATGCGGTTTATAAATGATCTGGGCTCCTGAATGGACTGATCTCTATAATATAAAAATAACTTTTGGAAAGCTCATATTCTGAGCTAGCCATTAAACAAGTATGGTCCACAGATCTAATTGAATCTGAACAACCCTTTAACTGGAAGAGACTATGGTCAAATATGACCTTGTCATCCCGTAATCTGAAGCATTAATTTATACATTTTAAGTTTGTTCACAGACTGTATCTAACACCAAGGAAACATTTTACCATGATATTGAACCCCAACTCCCAACTGTTCACTGTGTCCCCTAAATTAGGAAGGCACATTTCTTCACATGATGTGGGAGTGCCCTGCAGTTAAATGCTTCTGGGGGCAAAGTTACAAAATTCACAGTGCATAATTTAAATATTCAATGCTTTGCATATATTATGTTAATTAACTACAATAGCTCCTTGAATAAGGTGAGAAATGGGTTGGGGTTATGCATTTCTTTGATTGTTTTTTTGTACCTGTAACCGCCCCCCCTGATAAAAAATGTTAAATGACAAAATTGGATGGTCTCTTGCCAGTTGGGTTTCTGTTTAAGATTCAGGGAATCTGTGAGCAAGGGGAAATAACTTTGAATTATAAATATGTTCCAAGGAAGGACAGATAATGTGTGATATACTGTAAATGTACTGGCACACATATAGGCAATTCACTAAGTGTACTGTACCCTGTGATTTGTTGGGTATTTGGTGTGTATACATCCCTGGTCCCATGCTGGTGGATATGGGAGAAATATAATTATTTGAAAAATGACACCAGTCACAACCCAATGATAATAGAGAAGAGAGTAAATTAGGTCTGAAGGATGAAGAAGACTAAAACTCACTGCAAATATGATTTCTCTTTCTCCAAAACTCATTTAGGAATCATCCCAAGAGTGGATTTGGGGATACAGAATAGAGAGAAAGAAGGAAAGAAAGAGATTATGTGCAATGCCTAATTTACCAGGCCCAAAATGAACGGAGCGTGACATGGTGCTTTCAGTTACTCTTTTCTTTCACACTCATACACACTCATACACACACACACACACACACACACACACACACACACACACACACACACACACACACACACACACACACACACACACACACACACACACACACACACACACTTACTCAGCAGGGGGTGTCGGGTAGATATAGAGTAGAACTATCATCAATATTGTGGGGCTCTACTCTGATCACATTCAAAAGAGAAGAGAAAGATGCAGTGCGCTTTAGCTCCAGATAGATGGGGGTAAGTGTGGGGCCAACCTTATTAAGAGCCATGAAGATAGACAGATGAGACATACTGTCCTAAACAGAGAGGTGAAATCATGGAGGGATGATTCAGTCACTCCCCGTAATGCAGCACAAAATTGACTGCTGTTGTCCACAGTCGACAACAGCAATATCAAGACTGAGTGACAACTTGCCTTTTTCAGTAGTGTCTATTCAGAAGCTCTTTTGCAATAGTATGTGGATAAGCTTAACCAGAAGTAAGCATTACGCTATTGAGTTACCACCTTCAGCATACACAATCATTAAAAACAAAATATAAAACTAACATGGGAAGCTCTGGATAAGAGTGTCTTTCTAAATGATATTAACGAACTAATGAAATGTCATTTGTTCTAAAACCACTATTTCATCAGCAATCCTCACACACAATTGAGTCCCAATGTGTCACGAATGGCTCATTTAAGTGGAGAATTATAACTCAAATGGTTCCACATAATTGGCCCTGAAAAGTGGTTCAGTCCGGTCCAATTCTTCAGATACGGGTTTAATTGTATAGAATATGATTACTAAGTGAGATATCCTTTCACTTATCAAATTAACAGCTAAGAAAAGGGGACCTCGAGGTACATAACGGTTTTTAAAAAAGCAGAATGGGTAAGCTGTTTATCTCTTCAAAAGGAGAATGGAGCTAAGAAGAGGAACGCCTCATTGAGAGAACCATTTTTTTTTTACTCATTTATAATCCAACCACTCATTAAGATATGAGTGGAGTGCAAAATATGGGAGTTTGTTTTCATAATAAGGAATGATTTATTTATGGGAGATTGCCATACATAGACAATGGAGCCAGAGCCAATACAAGGTAAAAAAGAGTGGCTGAGAATGAGCAATAAAAAATGAAAAAAAAATATATTTGTCACATGCACCAAACTCAACTTTACTGTGAAATGCTTACTTATGAGCCCTTTCCCAACAATGCAGTGTTAAAAAGTAACAATAGATTATCAAAAAAGAAAGGAAATAGTAACACAATAAAATAACAATAACGAGACTATATACAAAGAATATATCAGTACCGAGTCAATGTGCAGAGATACGATGTAGCTGAGGTAATATGTACATGTAGGTAGGGGTAACAGTGACTAGGCAATCAGGATAGATAATAAACAGAGAAGCAACACTATGAAGAGTGTGAAAGTGTGTCCATGTGTGTGTGTGTGTGTGTGTGTGTGTGTGTGTGTGTGTGTGTGTGTGTGTGTGTGTGTGTGTGTGTGTGTGTGTGTGTGAGCGTATATATTGTGTGAGTGTGTGTGTGTTTGTGTGTCAGTGCAGTATGTGTGAGTGTGTGGGTGGAGTCCAGAGAGTGTGCATAGAGCCGGTGCAAGAATGTCACTGCAAAGAAAAAGGGGGTCAATGCAAAAAGTCTGGGTAGCCATTTGATTAACTGTTCAGCAGTCTTATTGCTTGGGGATAGAAGCTGTTCAGGAGCCTTTTAATCACAGACTTGGCGCTCTGGTACTGCTTGCCGTGAGGAATCAGAGAGAACAGTCAATGACTTGAGTGGCTGGTGTCTTTGACAACAGGAATGACAGAACAATATGTGCGTCCCAAGTGACACCCTATATATAGTATATATTGCACTATATAGGGCCCTATGTGCCTTGGGTCAAAAGTTGTGCACACTTGATAAGGAATAGGGTCCCATTTAGGATGCACACATTCACTAATATCAAGCTCTAAAGCCCAAGGAGATGAAGCAAAGAATATTCAACAATCAAAATGAAGAACTACTGAATAATTGATAACTACATTGCAATGAAGGCCTTCATAAACCAGAGGCTAAACTCACAGGCCCTGCTTTCCCACCAAACCTCAGAATGTGATTTCATGACTTATTTAATTTGATTCTCTTCACCATGATGTGTAACTGGGAACTCAGGTAACAGAAGTGAAAACAGCTTCCTATCCCATATGCATGCCACCATCCTTGAAGCCCTGAGTTCCTTTTCATGGACTCAGATATTGGTTACTTGTGGCCAATCCTCTAAGAGATCAGACAGTTATGTTGAAAGACTCTTTGATTCCTGTCCCACACACCCTGCAGCTTTGATGACATGGGGATCTGAGGAAGGAGCATTTTCATGGATACAGAATATACTGACAGAGTTAGAAGCCTTAACCTTTTCAATGGCTACATGGGATAAAACGACAACAATATTCTGAATACACCCCCCTAAACCCAACTGGCTGGGTTGAAAACAAATCAATTTGGGTTATATGGTAACCCAGCGCTGGATAAATATTGGACACAACATACACTGGACTATTTTGACCAAGCCAGTTGGGTACACACAAACACACACACACACACACACACACACACACACACACACACACACACACACAATCATGGACAAGGCACGCAAGTACAGTTGAAGTCGGAAGTTTACATACACTTAGGTTGGAGTCATTAAAACTTGTTTTTCAAGTTTTTCAACCACTCCACAAATTTCTTGTTAACAAACTATAGTTTTGGCAAGTCGGTTAGGGCATCTAATTTGTGCATGACACAAGTAATTTTTCAAACAATTGTTCACAGACAGATTATTTCACTGTATCACAATTCCAGTGGGTCAGAAGTTTACATACACTAAGTTGACTGCACCTTTAAACAGCTTGGAAAATTCCAGAAAAGGATGTCATGGCTTTAGAAGCTTCTGATAGGCTAATTGACATCATTTGAGTCAATAGGAGGTGTACCTGTGGATGAATTTCAAGGCCTACCTTCAAACTCAGTGCCTCTTTGCTTGACATCATGGGAAAATCAAAATAAATCAGCCAAGACCTCAGAAGAAAATTTGCAGACCTCCACAAGTCTGCTTCATCCTTGGGAGTAATTTCCAAACGCCTGAAGGTACCATGTTGATCTTTACAAACAATAGTACGAAAGTATAATGGGACCACACAGCCGTCATACAGCTCAGGAATGAGACGCGAATATGCTGGAGAAAACAGGTACAAAAGTATCTATATCCACAGTAAAACGAGTCCTATATCAACATAACCTGAAAGGCTGCTCAGCAAGGAAGAAGCCACTGCTCCAAGACGACCATAAAAAAGCCAGACTATGGTTTGCAACTGCACATGGGGACAAAGATCGTACTTTTTGGAGAAATGTCCTCTGGTCTGATGAAACAAAAATAGAACTGTTAGGCCATAATGACCATCGTTATGTTTGGAGGAAAAAGGGGGATGCTTGCAAGCCGAAGAACACCATCCCAACCGTGAACCACGGGGTTGGCAGCATCATGTTGTGGGGGTGCTTTGCTGTAGGAGGGACTGGTGCACTTCACAAAATAGATGGCATCATGAGGACGGAAAATTATGTGGATATATTGAAGCAAGATCTCAAGACATCAGCCAGGAAGTTAAAAGCTTGGTCGCAAAGGGTCTTCCAAATGGACAATGACCCCAAGCATACTTCCAAAGTTGTGGCAAAATGGCTTAAGGACAACAAAGTTAAGGTATTGGAGTGGCCATCGCAAAGCCTTGACCTCAATCCTATAGAACATTTGTGGGCAGAACTGAAAAAGTGTGTGCGAGCAAGGAGGCCTACAAACCTGACTCAGTTACACCAGCTGTCAGGAGGAATGGGACAAAATTCACCCAACTTATTGTGGGAAGCTTGTGGAAGGCTACCCGAAACGTTTGACCCAAGTTAAACAATTTAAAGGAAATGGTACCAAATTCTAATTGAGTGTATGTAAACTGCTGACCCACTGGGAATGTGATGAAAGAAATAAAAGCTGAAATAAATCATTCTCTCAACTATTATTCTGACATTTCACATTCTTAAAATAAAGTGGTGATCCTAACTGACCTAAAAACAAGGAATTTTTACTTGGATTAAATGTCAGGAATTGTGAAAAACTGAGTTTAAATGTATTTATTTGGCTAAGGTGTATGTAAACTTCCGACTTCAACTGTATGTCAACAGGACATTCCTGTCAGAGGTATTATTCATGATGAGAGCCAAGGTATCTTCACATATGAGCTATCATATTTTTCAGTTTTCATTTATAGCGAGGCTGGCTGGGCCCAGATAACAGGGGAGCTGCCTAGAGGGCAGACACAACAACTGCAGGAAGTAATGCAGCCTCATCATAACGTCCAGCAGGAGACGTGTCAGAGGTATTTTTTATCAATATGGCAGAAATACCTTTCAACACCTACAGAGGGTACATACATCTTATTGATAGATTATGATACCTATACAGCATTTTGGAGTTGGCTGTTATTATGTAAACAGTAACCTATAGCTACTATTATTACAAATATGCCAAATCACAATCTAATTTAGACCAAATCACAACAACCACATAGCAACACCGCTCTACAGTGTACCTACACTACTGCAATCACAACAAAGAGATTGACTGCAAGTGTGAACCACACAAACAGACCATGACTGGCGAGGGGAGGGGGTGAAGGGAATAAGGACCATCCCTAATAGCCTTTAAAAGCTGTATCGAAATGGATTGCCTTCAACAGAAAGACCATGCACGGACGCATTGTTTAAGTACCATTAGTCCACAGGGTAGCCTATGCGCGTACATTGCCAATTATTTTCTCACTCATTTCTTCATATAATCCACAATGATGCACTCTGAAGGAAATGTGGATGTAATTGGCTCGAGCGCCGGTTTATTTTCCGCGGAGCTAAACTGTATCGGTGCAACAGCCTGGATAGTCTATATGTCATATGGTGCATATTTAATAAAGTGAGCAATATACTTTGGATCTGCTGTATTTATTATCGGGACCATGGTAGAATTTCAGAGAACCGTACTTACATTCTTACATCAGAAGTGTTATCCTTTACCATCTTCATGCGGCGACTTGGTTGTTGTTGATCAGAAGGAAACTCATTATTCTGTACCAACCTGCATGTGTTTTTTATTCGTTTTCATTGAGTTGGCCTATTACCAAGTATTATTGTGCAAAACCTTCAAACAACCTTCAAATGCATCAGGCCTATACTGTAATAAACGCAATATTCCCTCACAAAATAATACATCAGCCACAGGTGCATATTTCTGTACCACCTTGCTTTTTATTGCAAATACACAGGCACTAAAGGTGTGACAACTAATCCACTCATTATATACCTGCAAAGGGAGAATGTCTGTTCATCCTCGTTGAAACAGAAAACAAAAACGCATTGACCCAAGAATCAAAACACTCCTCGTCCACTCAGCACCATCTATGAAAAATGATACTTCCAAAAATACTTGACACTGATATCTGCAAAAGTATAATAAATCGAAAAAATGAAAGAAACACAAAAAGAAACAAACCTGTGATCAGTGAGCTGCAAGAAAAGTTTCAAGTTAAAACGTCATCAGGTTTAAAAATGACTCCTTTAAAGAAAAGAGGACCAAAATAAAAGCAAAGGCTTGGTCAGTGAGCACCGAGACACCAAAATCACAAAACTCGTATAAACAACACTGCAAAATACAAAGCAAAGCATAGCAACAGCAAAAGTCGACAGAAACAAAAAAATAAAAATGTTTGAAAACCACCAGTAAAACCACATTAGAAAAATATTAGACTGACAACCCGCTTGGTTGAAAAACCAGTTTCATGATTTCACAAGACTGCAAGCACGAATCTCCAGTGCCCGATGCAAACCGTTACCCATCTCGGTACACATGATTCAGAATCACTGCATGCTAAAAACTTGAAGCCTGGATGGAAAAACGCTAAAAACCACCACTTCAAATATCATCTTAAACACCAGCAAAAGGAGGAAAAATAAAAAGAGTAATTAAAAAGACAAAAAATGCTTAGAAAAAGCCATTGGAAATGTACTCACCGAGCGGGAGTAAAATGTTGCAATAAAAATGTGATATGGCACAAAATACAGTATGGCGGTGCAAGCCCGAAATGATGTGCTTTTCTCTAGATCTCAGCCTCCGGTTCTGTCATGTGACTCAGAATCAGTCCGACATCCAGCAATGAGCGACTAGCGAAGAACAGCTGAAGCCGAATACTCTCCGAACGGCTCGCCGCTCTCCAAAAGTAAAAGAGGTAGTCCTTATCATTCTACAGTTATGACTGAGCTGGTTGTGTTTTTTCTTCTAGATTTTTTTTTCTTTTTAAAGATGCAGCGCTCACTGGATGTCAGAGCCTACGTAACATCAAGGCTGTTCTTTCAACTTCTGGTTGCTTCCTTCACTACCTAGCAGTCATTTGGACGATTGTTGCTGTATCCCAGCGATTTGTAATGCCAAGTAGGTCTACTGTATGATATTGGCTATTTTCGTGTGGTATAAGCCACTCTTGTAACAAGTGTACCAAGAGTGGCTTGTAGAGTTTGCACAGATAAAGGAGCATACGGCAATGTTAATCAGACTAAGCATGCACTGAATGTGAACAGTAGACTTAACTCTTCAGTAACTGAAAATACAATTTGCGCTGTCCATGCACTGAAGGCTACTGTTAACATTACTCCTTTCAGTGCATGCTTGCTCAGCATTGCGCTGCAATTTAGCTGTGCACTCTAAATCAGTGTGGCCAATGAAAGCTGTTTGACCATGCAGGTTGAATGTCAATAGTGTGCATGACTATGGTGAGGAAAACCTTATTCACCTATTAGCGTGTTTTGATGTATGTTTTCTTGTCGCATACCTCTCTAAAGGCTACAGTGTAAAGCATGTTATTTTGTTATTAGTGATCTAACATCTAACAACACACTGCTATCCCAAGGGTGGAATTCGTTAGCATTCACAGAAGACTGTTGTGTACCTGCAACAGTCCATCAGATTCAGAACCAGCACATTTACCTAAATACACTACTGGGACATTTAATGTCATTCAATATGACATTCCCAATGTGCTAACTGCTAAGATTACATCATAGAGGCACCTGTCATAGTTTATGTCATTCCTGCTCCAGAGTGAATCTGACTTTTTTCATTAAAATGTACTGTACTCATCAGATTAATGCCTATCGGTGCCTAGTGGTCTTGATGACCTTATAGGAAGTACCATTGGAAGCCTTGGCTCCCAGACCTCTACAGTATGACTCATTAATGGAATGTGGGTGGCAGCAGGTAGTTTGCCTCAAAGCCATATGTGTACATGGCTGTGGTTTGCCCCTCAACGGCACATAGTGATCCCACCAGATCATCATGATATCAGAGGCCAGTAGGTGTGCTGATCTAGGATCTAGTCCCCCCTGCCCATGTATTCTTAATCATTGTGATCTAAAAGGCAAAACTGATCCTAAATCAGCACTACTACTCTGATACGTTTGATACATACGAACCCTGATATTTTCTAAATGTCCTTGAGTCCAGTAACAACAAGGAAGATAACAAAATGGAAACCATATCTTTTTAATTTTTTCATGTTAAGATAATACAATAGGTTATGACTTACGCATGGCTGCATTTTTTCCCCCCTTTGCAGCCAATCTTTTTCTTATTACAAAAAGCATACCACCCTGCATCCCACTGCTGGCTTGCTTCCAAAGCTAAGCAGGGTTGGTCCCTGGATGGGAGACCAGATGCTGCTGGAAGTGGTGTTGGAGGGCCAGTAGAAGGTCCCCTTTCCTCTGGTCTAAAACAATATCCCAATGCCCCAGGGCAGTGATTGGGGACATTGCCCTGTGTAGGGTGTCGTCTTTCGGATGGAATGTTAAATGGGTGTCCTTACTCTCTGTGGTCAATAAAAGATCCCATGGCACTTATTGTAAGAGTAGGGGTGTTAACCCAGGTGTCCTGGCTAAATTCCCAATCGGGCCTTCATATGGTCACCTAATCATCCCCAGCTTACATTCGTCCCCCTCCTCACCCCTGTAAATATTCCCCAGGTCATTGCTGTAAATGAGAATGTGTTCTCAGTCAACTTACCTGGTAAAATAAGCGTTATATAAAATACAAAATAAACAAAGCAGTGTGATATTACGATTGTTATTTACATGTGACAGTGCTACAGAGATTTTACATCAACTTTGACATGATTTGATGTACATCACAATAAACAGAATATAAGACATAATGTTTACAATGACAGACCGTTTTTATTCAGGGGTGGCGAAGCCCATTCTTTATCACTTGCTGATGCATCATCCAAAGAGCCCCAAGGTTAAAGGAATGCCCTTTATGAATATCTGAAATAAGATATATCAATAACAGCTTTTATCATTGTGTCACAGCGATATGGTAAGCTTTCCCTACCCACTGTACTGTATATTCCAATATTAGCCAGCCCCGTTATCTAAACCTGGACCCCTTGGTGTTATGAAAAACAACAGGCTTAGTTCAGCTCGATAATGACAATGATCAAAAACAAGGAAACATTTAACAATTTGACCCAAGAACAGATTCATTTGAGTTAAGAGAATACAGGAAATATAGTCAGAAATACAGTAAATATGTCACATCCTTTGAAACCATTTTCCCCGAAAACCATAAAGCACAAAGAAGCCACAGAGACAACCAGGGTCAAAGTTCAATCAACCTTTGGGCCTCTGAACACTCAACATTCTCATCCTCCAAGGGAAACATGAATCAATAAATGTGTGTGCATTAATTAAGGACTGATTCATTGTTCTCAGTGTGCGTATCTAATCAATATAAAATATTCTGTTTAACCGAATGCTTTAACCTCTTTTTAAGTTGTTGTACTGTATGGAGCGTCATACTGAACTGCAATAAAAAAAATAGAATTGTAAAATGCAGGGAGAATAGTCTTATCTTCTAAAAAAGTGGTACTGTATTCTGGAATTCTACCTTCATATTCCCTGACTAAATGTCAAAATGATCTCTCATAATTTTCAGCAGAGGCCTGCTTAATTTGACTTTCGTTTGATGTTTTATGATTGCCTGTCGTCATTGTTAAGGAAACAAATGCTTCCTGTTTGACTTTCTTTTAAGATTGATTGAGATTCCTCTGTGATGTCTCCCGAGAAGAGATGAAAAAAATGAATCTCTGGATATCACCTGAGGCATTTAAAACATATGCGGTTTGAGATGCCTGAATATACAACTTCCCACTTAATAATTGCCTTTTCGCTTTGAGCAAAACCTGGACATTTTTATTTGCATGGCCTCTCTTATACAGGTGTACATGTTTTGGAAATTAAATGAGCTTGATTGCTATGGTAATAACTAATGTCTCAGCGTCATACAATGTTGTAATCAAATACACTCAAGAGCTAAAGAAACAAATGCACACCATGAGAATCAGTTCGGGAATTTTGAAGTGAAGGTTTAACCCATATTCTAAAATGTATTAATAGCCAAAGCACATGGCACAAGACCCCAAAAATACAATTGATTAAGGTTTATGGCATTTTGAGTTTTATTGCTGGGAATGAGATTGAATTGCTCAGACTTAGACAAGGGACACTGATTCCTTACATGGTCACAGCCCAGTCACGGCTTTGCCAACAGAGTCCAAGCTCCCACTGCGTTGATTAATACACAATATGGACTGAATTCATTTCCACTGTCACAATTATGGATTTAGCGTTTTCTAAATGATAGTTTTGTTATGGACTCCTAGGAAATGTGTAATTGTTGCCAATGGATATTGCACTCAATTCAGAAACAAATGGACTGCACAGACACAACGGTGCTCGGATTAACAAGTCATTATTGGGGATTGGGTTCTTCGCGTGCCGTATTCACACAATTTACAGTCTGAGATGAGCGGATTCTGTTAATTGATATCACAATGGAAAAAGGACCTTTGTGGTGTCAGCACGGCGCCAATGTGCAAACTATTTATTTACCTGTTCAAACAACACAGCATGTGTTAATCAATAATCATATGTGCTCATGCACATCTTAAAGCATGCTCATGCACATCTTAAAGCATGCTCATGCACATCTTAAAGCATGCTCATGCGATAACTGTCCTTTTCTTGCATTCATTTATGTGATTTTTTTTGCGGCAGTAGCAAATACACATTGGTAATATATACACAGAGTTGTTTCTTTCTTTTCAGTCATGAACACATTTTCTCACTTGATGCACACAGACTATGCAGCTATTCATATTTTTTTTGGTAATTTGTTTTCCATTAACCTATATACGCCACATTCCCTTGGCTTCCTCCCCAACTCCCATTAGTTTTAAAGCATGATTTGACTAAATAAGCAAAGGCTTGCCAGCAGCTGCACTCTCTCCAAGCAGGAGTTGGCTGATCTTCTGCTCATCCACACAATGATGCTTATCCTAAATGTTTCTTTCTGGCAGCAATAATAAGGACATTTTGGTCTTTACTTGCCTCGACTTGCTGTTTGCGTCCGTTGTGGTGGCCATAATGGCCCTTGCCCCACAAGGAAAGGCAAACATTAGCACCTTCTAAAGTCTCAGAAATAACCTGTACTCTCTTAGAAAAAAAGGTTTCCAAATGGGTTCTTCGGCTGTCCCCATAGGAGAACCCTTTTTGGTTCCAGTTAGAACCATTTTTGGTTGCAGGTAGAACTCTTTTAGATTCTACATGGAGCCCAATAGGGTTCAACATAGAACAAAGAAGGTTCTACTTGGAACCAAACGTTTTTTTTCAAAGGGTTCTCCTATGGGGACAGCCAAAGAACTCTTTTAGGCAACTGACACAGAGAATGAAAATATCCTGTATCCTATAACTTCTCTTGGTGACAGTTACACCATGTGTCCTACCTGAGAAGTCTCTTGAACATATTTACTATTAAACACACGTCTTACTGAATCTTCAATGCAGCCAAACATGGAGGGATGGAGGCGTGTTGGGTACAGTGTGTCCATGTCTGGCAAAATGGGTTTAGCAATGAAATATTACAGTTTTTTTTTGATTGCTTAAGCACGATTTTCATAACAGGGCCCGTGTTTTCAAAACACTACACACAATTAGCACAACCACACACCCAATTAGCAAAACACCATAGATCCTTTGCAAAATTAAACACTCTTGTAAAAACTATACACTTCTTTTTAAAAACCACACTTTGTTACCATATGAAACACACACGTTTCACATTACTATACTCTGTTTGCATGAGTTACACCTTGCTGTGATAAACCTAAAACACTTTTAGCACTTCTACTTCCCTATGATTAGAGTAGGCTACTATCAACAAAGTACAAATATAATGTAAATTCACCAAACACTACACAAGACCAATGTTGCAGACTGAAGAAACTAATTTATTTCTCAACATGCCCAAAATGTTGACATGGAGATTCATAATACTGTAACCAAACGACACTTTACGTATTGTAAGTTCAAAAACAAAAAAAAACTAGACATTGTCTCTTCGCCTAGCTGGATCTGGCCAGAGAATTTCATCAACATCGCAGGCAATGTTGTCATTAGCAAGACACCTTGGAAAGAAACGTCTTGAATGACGAATCCATCCTTGCATTGCTGCTACCTCCATCTGGTCACAGGCCTCCTCCATGGCTTGGATGAGGGGTACCTCAGCCTGGAGATGGAGATCATATACCTTCCACCGCCATGCAGAGAAAAACTATTCTATAGGGTTGAGGAATGGAGAGTATGGTGGAAGATATAGGACGGTGAAATGTGGATGTTGCTGAAACCAGTTCTGAACCAGAGCAAAGTGGTGGAAAGACATATTGTCCCAGACAACAATGTATTGCATATGATCGATTTGATTTGCTGCTGTTATGTTGTGCAATTGGTCCAAGAATGTAAGTATGAGGGCTGTGTTGTAAGGGCCCATATGGGCATGGTGGTGGAGGAACCCATTCTGTGTAATGGCTGCACAGAGTGTTATATTATCCCCACGTTGCCTTGGGACATTGACTATAGCCCTGTGGCCAATGATGTTTCTTCCCCTCCTTCGTGTTCTCGTCAGGTTGAACCCAGCCTCATCTACGTAAATGAACTCATGCTGAATCTCCTCTCCATCCATTCGTAAAACTCTCTGAAAAACAGTGTCAGGCAAAATTGTGTAGTTCAGTGTAGATCTAGTATACATATTACAGTACAGTAAAAGATTATAAGACAGTATGTAAGATCACACTGCTAAAGTGAATACATAGCTCTCGTTTCACCCTTTCGGAATTGCGCTCGAAAGGCACTCTATAAATTTGTTTCATTTGAATATGTTTTTTTTTTTGGATGCGTGCCAGTGTTGATGTTGAGACCTGATGGATATCGTTGAAAATGGCGTGGTTATTGACAATGTTAGCTTGGAGCTGCTTGAGTGTTATAGTAAACATGGTTTTAGCCAACAATGCTATCTCCCTCTCTTGCTGTTCTGTGAACATAGGAGGCCTTCCCCCTTGTCGTCCCTGACCCTCATCCTATGTAGAAAAAAACAGTATACAATAGTACAGTAATTTCACAGGAAAAGGTAACAGAAGTGCTGATAGTGCATAGAATACAGTACTGTAAGCAGTTACTGAAACCGTGCAGATGTTTTTGATATGATGATATTTTTACAATACCTATTTTCCAGTCTAAATGTTCTCATCACACTTGTCACTGTATATCGGCTTAGATTTGGCTGTACTCGCAGTCCAGCCTCCCTCAGCATCAGGCCGTGATTGACAACGTTGTCAACCAGTGTTGCGCGGATCTCATTTGTCAGATTCGGTCCTCTTTGAGCACCTTCTTGTCTTCCTCTTCCTCCCCTTCCTCCTCCTCCTCGTTCTCCTCGTCCTCGTGCTCCTCCTCGTCCTCCTCGTTCTCCTCGTCCTCCTCGTTCTCCTCGTCCTCCTCGTTGTCCTCCTCCTCCTCGTCTTTCTCTGACTCTTTCCATTGTGCTTGAAGACCGATGAACTCACCTGCTGCTTTTTATAGTGCTTATACACCTGATTGGTGTGTCTACAATTAAGCAAACAAGTGTTTGCACACCTGATGACTGTGTTGAACCAATTGGTTGGACGGTGTGGTAATTTGACAGTCAGTGCTTTGGTATTGCAAGGACGTGACTTCATGATAGATTTTTGTGTGTAATGTATGTTAAGTGTGTTTAGTGTTTTGCAAATCACTGTGTGTAGAGTTTTGCAACAAGTGTGAGGTTGACAATGTGCTTATAGTTGTGCAAATATGGGCTGATGTTTTGCTTCTTGAGTGTAAGGTTTTTCTAATAGTGTACTACTTTTAATTTGAGTGTGTAAGCAATCCCCCAAAAACTGTAATATAATGCCATAAAGATTCAGGTAGGGCTTATGGGCTAGTGGATTCCTCTCCCTAACTAGAATCAGCTTGTGCGAAGTCAATTCTGTGGGTGAATTATAAGTGCTCCAACTGTGCTTTCTGGGAAATTAGCTAAATTTGACCTTTGGTTAAGTCAATTAACCTATTTGTCTTTAATACTGTAACATGGGGGTGACTTTACCTTAAGGCTGGGGAACGTTGTAAACATTCTTACAATGTTAATCCAATCAAAATAAATACAATAAAAGACAACTACAATTTGAATGTGTTTATTTTCCAATGATGTATAAACTCCCACTTGGATTTCCTATTTTCAATGCTACGAGTGAATTGCATAGGTTCCCAAAAAATGTATGTTTCACAGGTGCAAATGATGCTCCTTTCATATCAGATACTCAACACCTGCTAGGGGTGGGCATGTAGAAACGCAGCCACCAAGTCTGAGAAGACAGAGGAAGTAAATAACAAATGGCAGAGTTGGTAAGGAACAATAGCATGCATGAAAATCAGGGTAATTAACTTTGATTAACAATGTTGGGTATTTTAATGTATGTTTTAATGAAGAGCTAGGTTCAGAACACAAGAAAAAATTAAGTCTGCTTTGATAAGTCGACTAAGCTCTGCCTCTTATTTAGCCAACATATAAAAGTAATCCAATATGTCTTCATAGTTTAATGATGATTTATACTCAGCACATCCCAAACATGACCCATCCCAGTGCAGAACCTCACCTTTTTGTTTATCAAGGTAAATTACTCTGCTTCAGTTCCTCAATGCCATAGCCAGCCTGGAAGCAGGAAGCAGCTAGGATTTGTACTCATTAACTTAATGTGGTCTTATCACCACTGATGTCACGCTAAAGGGGGTTTGCACTATTTACCTGACATGGGGAAAGGATCATGGCTACATGGTCTACATCTTCGTTCTGTTATCTACATTCCGTATTCTGATGTTTGAACATATTTTAGCAAAGGACTTAGATGAGAATTTCATTCCATATTTCATTGAATTGAATGTATTTGGATGCAAAGTGTTACTAGGTGATTATTACTCCCCATCGCATTCCATGTTGTGTATGATTTGGTGTTGTCTATGATTAGCTTATCAGGATTTGATGGCAGGCCATTTTGTATATGTAGCATCACAGTGATGATTCTCAATTGAAAAAGGTTTCCGGGGCTGTCGGTAGACTTTGGCTGTCTGATACACTAAAGACAGCACAGCACTTTATTTTGAGTATGCACAGATAGCTCTCTGCTTCTGAGCATAATGGCCCTAAACAATGAAGAGTCTGAAAGCTACAGGAAACATGAGAGAGAAAATACAGTACTTATTGAAAAGAATGACAGCAAAGAAGAGAAAATGGACAAAACCCTTCTTATTAGCCTTGTATTCAGAAAATGAATCTCAAAATCCATATAAGTATTGACCTTTGTGTCTTGTAGCTTATGCTGTTGGGGTCTGAACAGATCAAGCAATTAAATAAGCGAAGTTGGCAACACTTACATGGAAAAAGCCACAAACCCAACCAAGTCCCCCATTGTTACACTGTCCCTACCTGCTGTTACAGGTTGGAGTTTCCAGAAATGTGTTTGAATTAGATAGTATTTACACTGCTGATATTCAGATCTGCATGCACTAAAGTTGGTGACATATCCTTGGTAAACTACTTCATATCAAGTGTATGGCACATGGGCACAACTTGAGGCAAATGTTAGTTTTGCAATGTGATTTCAACATTGGTTGAACACAGGCATATTTCCAATTCGTTCACTGCAACAGTCAACTTCCCACTTCTCCTTTACTCAGACTGAGGTTCTCTCTCACACAGCCTGTTTGTAGAGGAGACCCAATTATAGGTGTTTCATATTCTGTCACTCTGCAGTGAACATATGCTTCACTTCCTGTCCTACCAACACAGGGTTTGATGTGTTGTCGAGAGGTTTTATACAAAAGAATGAATCAGTGTTCCTTGCTCACATGTGATCACTTGCTCATGCACACACGCGCACGCACGCACGCACACACACACACACACACACACACACACACACACACACACACACACACACACACACACACACACACACACACACACACACACACACACACACACACACACACACACACACACACACACACACACACACACACAGACTTTACCATCAGGTATGCTTCACTATGCCAATTTATTGATGCTATGCTGTATTATAAAGCTGTTCTGCTTCTGGTTAATTTAAAATTAAGTCTTGCAAAAAAAATTGGCCTTTGCATATCGGATTAATTGCATTCAGTCAGTGACACAAGGAGCTCTGAAAATAAGTCACTCACAATGTTACATTCTGATGAGCAAAATAATTGGCTCAGAAGACAAGACATAAACACACGGAAAATAGTTACAACATTTCCATGGCAACTGTGCTTCAAAACAAGGAGAGGTTCTGCCAAACAAGCACATCCACATCTGTCGTCGTATTTCCCTTGTTACACAACTGTAATCTACCTAATTACCATAACTCACAGATAACATACTCACTCAAATGTCTCAGTTATGCCCACTCACTAAAACTATGGAGTAGTGACCTTTACACAAGGCCACAAAGGAACACTGTAATGTGGATCTTTATATCATACACATAGCCAGTGTCAGCAGGAGGTGAGGTTTCAGCCTTGAGAGATGGACAGATTGTATTAATGTTTTATTTATACCATCCTTATGGTAAATAGATATGTGTGTGTGTGTGTGTGTGTGTATGTGTGTGTGTGTGTGACACTAAATATGTGTGAATGCCATCTTACTTTCTCCTCAACTATGTTCTTGTATTCTAGCATTGTTCTTGACTGTGTTGCACACTGGACCATATGGTGCTCTGGGTAGATCAGGAGAATGCTTAGTGAGATCAAGCCACTCTTATGAATGCACCCTTACTAATGACGGACGCCTTATTGGAGTTTTTCGCAGATGCTAAACCATTTAAGCACTTTGTCAGATCACAGGAGCATGAAATTGGCTAAACTGAGACTTAGTAGTGAATTAATTAGGCGTGGCTAAAACAATATCGGTCCGTTGGCTTTTAATAAGTTACTTAAAAATCGCTTTAGCCCCTGTGTGTTTCAATTTGCCTTCTATACTCATATGATACAGACATGGCATTATTGTGCCTAAGGTGGGAAGTTCTGTTTGTGTCTCTACACCCATGACTATCACCTTTTATTTAACACATTCAATCCCTCGTATGTCATTGTTATGACTCTTTGATACATTTACAGGTGTCTTTTTGCCCCTCAGTTATGCTCCCTTCCAGATTGTTACTGTCCTGTCTATCTTTGTTTTGACTACAGTAACGTCACAAGGGCCCTGCTATTCAATATGATAGACAAATCTCTCCCGCTTTTCCTCCCATTAACATCCTCCAGAGTCTGGGTGGCAACATTACAGGAGTGAAGGTGAAGACAAATGCAATGATTTGATATCGCTGAGATTGTTGGAAATGCAATATCTGTAAGTGACAAGGCATTAGCTTTGTAGAGGTAAAGAAGATAGAAATACATTAAACGATCCCATATCAGCCTGAGGTTAAGATAAAAAATTGTTTAATTTGCAGTGGTGGTTGATAAAGTAGCACTCACTCTCTCTGTCACCTCAAGGTAATGAAGGGAAGTAAGGGAGCAGTCACCCCGGTACTTTTCTAAACACAACATTTCATTAAATAACTAAACATCTGTAAACTGTAGCCACTTATTTCCCTTCATAGTTTGCCTTTATGACCATCACCCACGTACCACATTTTTACCAAACGTTGCTTTTTTGTGTCAGCAATTGGACGTTGTTCTTATGGGGGCTAGGTTTACCCCACGTTACCCTATATGCACGTAATGAAGCATGTAGCAAATGCAGTATGTAGCAACCAACCTGTCTGGATGCAATGCTCAGCTTTCTTCCATCAACTCCACACACTAAAGTCAACTGTAAGTATCACTGAAGCAGAAAAGCTCACCTGGGGGCGATTTCAGATCTGGAGATGACTTATACTGCTTTCACATTGGATACACGGTATGTTGCCGGTAAAACAATTGGGCAATGTTTCTTTCAAACAGCACTATTTCTTACCTATTTCTCGTCTGAATTCACCTTTTATATAGGAGCAAGAGACATTCACTTTGACCGTGTTGTTGCAAACATTGTCATGGTAACCTGACAGCTGCATGTTCTAAATTCAAACCTTCCACTGCTTTAATTTCATTACCTTCAAAACATTAAGTTAGCAGCTTGCATAGCCTACTTGTAAATATTTCTGTATATAATGACCTTGTATATTCCTGTTATGGTGAATAAAAGTAGGCTACTGTCACGCCCTGACCTTAGTTATCTTTGTTTTTCTGTATTATTTTGGTCAGGTCAGGGTGTGACGAGGGTGGCTATATGTGTTTTGCCTATCTAGGGTTTTTGTATGTTTATGGGGTTTTCCTAGTCTATGGGTTTATATGTCTATGGTTGCCTAGATTGGTTCTCAATCAGAGGCAGCTGTTTATCTTTGTCTCTGATTGGAGACCATATTTAGGTAGCCATATTCCTTGGATAGTTTGTGGGTTATTGTCTATGTGTAGTTAGTTGCATGTCAGCACTTGTTAGTATTAGCGTCACGGTCGTTTGTTTAGTGTTTCTTCGTAAATAAAGAAGAATGTAGTCAAATCACGCTGCGCCTTGGTCTCATCGTTACGACGAACGTGACAGCTACTCAAAACATTGTTAGATATGTTCTGGTAATTACATGAGCTGGATAGACAAAGAAAAGCATTATTAATTTGTTACTGACCCAGTGTAGCATCTTGCACCTACCTGGGCTCAAACCAGAGACCTTCTGATCAACACATTGACATGTGTCTCCATGAAGTTAACTAGTCATGCCACAAAACAAATACTTCTAGGTCTCCGAGCAGGCGACGTCACTGAGTGAACCCTACTAGCATGCACCGCTAACTAGCTAACCATTTCACCCATTTTCCCCTTCAGGGAAACACTTTTCTGAACACCAAAAGGCCCAT